>NC_069802.1:300234-600468 GCF_027406575.1 Nycticebus coucang
TAGGGAGAAGATACTGCCCAAGGCAAGGTTTAGCAACATGGAGAAGGGAGTGGGCTGCTGTCAGTGGGCTTGTAGGAGGGGCCTACAGGACTAGAGAGTGTGCAGGGTGGAGGAGGGAGGAGAATCTAGGGAAAGTGAAAGGAGATGATTCAGATGGAGAGAGAGCTTGCAGCCCCAGCTCTCAGGAATACCAATGTCATGGGAATAATATTTGAGCTTCATCCTCAGAAAACAGCTGGTGTCTGTGGGTTTTAAGGAAAGGTATGACAAAATCAGCTATTCCCATGCAGAGCCAGCTCTACCATCAGCCATTTCTCCTCTTCATAGTCACTAATTTGTACTTCTTTAGAGAGATACCAAGACAAGGGTACCTCGGTAGGAGAACCACACTTTATACCATCTGGGACCAGGGGCCCATAGAGGGGAAAATGCCTCATTGCCATGCACTCATTCATCTGGTTGACTTTATTATCTGGATTTTCTTCTGCCAAGAGAAAGTTGCAAGAGCTGACACAGACAGTCCCACATTGACATCTCAGGACAAGAATTCCAGTCCCCAGTACGTAGATGAGAACTTAATTGCAGCCTTGGTGCAGATTGAAATCCAACCACCTCCCATCCTTGCTTTCTTTCACTTCAAAGGTGAATCATGAATCAATGAATTTCCACATACCTTAAGAGGCCTAAGTGAGACCCTTTAATACAAGGGTCCCTTCTCCACTCAGAGGAAACCCCCCTCTCTCTAGACCTGCCCCTGATGCCAGACCACGGCCTCAGCCCCATCCCAGACCCCTCATTTACTGGGGGGAACTTTTTCCTCTTAACATACTCAGTGACAGCAGGGTCAAAATCCTTGGCGTAGCCTTCATTAAGGCTGTAGATGGTACCTTTCTTTTTGATCTTCACATCCTTGTCCACTAAAATGAACTCTCCCATGTCCTTTAGAGACACAGAAGGGAAGGTCAGGAGATGACCAGCTGTCTCCCCCAGGTGTGGACACATGTGCACTTCACTGTTCTAGGCTGGGGACGTGGCCTCACCTCACCCTGGGGCATGAGTGACTTCTGCCATGTTCTCCAAGAATTGCAAGAAGGGGAGGGAGAGAGAAAGTGGTGAGGACAAGTGACAAGGAAATGGAGAGGGGGGGAGGATGCTGCAGAAGCCATCGGGTGATAAAAGAGCCTTTGACTTTGCAAGTCAGTTTAGTAAATCAAGAAAGAAACCGCGCAGAAATAGGGAGTGCAAAACAGCAAAACAGCGAAAGCCCCAAGAATAAGGCCTGTGTGCCCAGAGCGATGGAGGATGTGCGAGCCGGTGCGAAAATAGGCCGCGAGTTGGTCCCGACAGCAGGTGGCTGTGGGAGAGACGGGGGACTGCAGGACCAGCCTCCGAGTGACACCGGCGCTCAGGGCTGTTCTCAGCTTTACATTTCTATCCTGAAGCAAGTGTTCCCTTCTGCGCGTTGCCATAGAACAAAATAGAACCCAGAGTTTGGGTCCCAGCACGTTTAGCTTCAGACCTATGCTCAGTGACCGGTAGTTTTCTGGGCGCGCCTCCTCCCCACACGGAGCCACAGCGCTCAGCGTGTGCCCTTGGGGTCTGGGTTCTCCAACGGAGGTTTAGGTTGGGGAAAAAGTGCTAAGTGACTACTGCTGGTCTGGATTAAGGATTGTTCTTTACTATTTCAGTAGATTTTGGGGGTCCACGTGCTTTTGCTATAGGGGTTAAATGTAAACTTCTGAAATGATGTCTCCCGCAGCTCCCGGGTGGACTGGACTAAGGATTCTCGTGGGCCCCTGTGTGCCGCTGGTAAGAGGTCCAGCTGGGCTCCGTAGTGTGAGAGCTGAGAAGAAGGGGGCCATAGCCACATCTGCCCCGGCCATATATTCCCACGACCCAGACTGGTTCCTGCTCATATGGGGTATGCCAAATCCAGAAAGTAGCCATCTCACAACCGGGGCTGGTGCAAAGCCCGGGGAGCTGTCCAGACACGCGGTCCCAGTACCCAGACCAGAGTCCCAGGTGTGAAGGAGAGAAGCCCCCCTGCTTATGGAGCCAAAAAGTAACTGTTCTTGGCGAGTTAAAGCCCTGTAGAGACGCAAGTAGAGCGGTGGTGGTGGTTTCAGCAGAAACCATCAGCCTGTCCTTGCAGCCCAAACGAAGACGAAGCGCTTGGCCTCTCCTGGGAGAGCCTTGCCTTTCCCAGCAGCAGCGAGCAGGGGGTGCCGGTGGGACCCCAGCAGGCCTGCACTGCTCTCAGAGGGCAAAGACCACCAAACACACGAAAACTTACTCCAGGATACCGCCTCCAATCTACAAACGAGAAGAGATTTCATTTTCCCCACACATTCATCAACTAAAGGTAGCAGAGAAAGCACAAGAAGAATGTCTGGGATGGCAGGAAACGCCCGGCGAGGCACAAATCAGCAAACAGAAGAGGAGCCTGAACCTGCGTCCTGGCCTCAGATGAAACTTTGCTCTGGATCCCCCATCATTTCCCCTGAGGTCGCCCCATTTGCAGACTTTAACTGGTGCTCTGACCCTACCCTGGTTTTATTTATTGAGCGCCCCAGGCTTCCAGCTGTGTAAGAGTGCCTGGGACTAAGGTGCCACTTTGACCTGCCCCACCTGCTGCTCACACCCAGGCCTTACCCAAGCAGCCCTTCACCCACAGGGGTCACACTGGCTGCACCTTGCTCTCTGTCAGCCAGAAGCACCACATGCATAGCGTGTTGCATTAATGACAACCCACAACACAGCTAACATTTTTAAAAGGGCATAAATCGAATTCATTTCCCCAAAAACATATAATGAAGGTGCCAACATATTAAAGATTATTCTTGGAGTTTGTGTTTCAATGGTGGGTTTCATTGTGCCAGGTAATAAAGAGATGACTTTTCTCAATTTACCTGCTTTGTTGATACTGTCACCTAACTCAATGAATAAATAACTCAAAAATTAGTAATGTATACCTTGTTATCTCCATCTCCCTCTGCATGGAAAAAATTATCCACAAATTAAAATCGTTAATGAACATTTTTCATGGCACCATCAGCTCCTCTCTATAAGGTAACTTTTCTCAATGAGGTAGAGTAAGGGATTGTCTTCATATTCTTCTTTAGGTTTATTTCCTTGAGGTGGTCAAAGCCTTGTCATGACTGCAAGAACTAACTGGAGATTTGTGAGCATGCTCACAGAACCAAATATATTTGGGAGCTATTTTTGAGGAAATAATATTATTCGCGGCTTTGGCTGAGACACTCGTTCATCTCAGAAAAGCCCCTCTTGGTGGGTAAGTAGGTAGAAAGTCTGGAAATGGACAGAGTGGGTGACTAACAGACCTCCTGCAGCTCCACCCAGCCATAATGAGATTTAGTTGGCTAGCATATTGTTTCCCACATTAGAAACATTGTGTGCTTCAAAATCCAGTGTTTCTTGAACCATCAGAAGCCTTGGCAGGCTGGGCCCTCTTCCCAATAGAAACTGTTGGACTCTGAGTTCACCTCAGCTCCCCCCACAGCTGCAGCCTGCCTCTCCAGCACATCCACTCACAGCCACCAGCCAAGGCCAGCCCCTGTCAGGTCTCTCACCGGGTCCAGCATGAAGCAGTTGACACCACACTCCATGGCAAGCACCAGCATGGTGGCGCTGCCATAGCGGGCATAGCTGGCTGCCACCAGGTTCCTGCCTGGCTGTAGAGCATTCTCTGAAGGCTCATTAGTTGATTTATACAGTAAGAAATAAACCAAAGTATGTTTTTGTTTTGTTTTGTTTCATGGTTCTTTCTTCCAGTTCAAGCATTACCAGGAGGCGTGATCAGCCACCCTTCTGATGAGATAGGGCGTCTTCCCAGAGGGGCCTCCCCCACACATCAGTAATATCCTGATTCTATTACCACAGAAGCCTTCCCACCAGACCCCACATTTCCTGCATCTGGATTCTTCTTTCCAATCAGCGTCCTTATTCAATTTTTGTAATTTGATATTCTCTCATCTCTCCACTATCACTTCCAAAAAGGAGCATGCCTTCTTGCGAGCTCCCACTAATTTAATCTTATCATGGGAATCAACGTCTTTCACCTGCCTGCTCCATCTTCATAGGTATTGGTCTCTGCTTTATTTCACCACTTAGGAAATACAGGGAAGATACAGGGGGTTCCGGAGGCTTGAGGTTTTGGAAAAGAAAGTAGGCCTGGGGCCATGAGCAAACACTCATGTCACCAACGACCTTTCCTCACAGAGGCAACCAAACACTCCTTTTGAAACTCTGCTTTTAGTTGTGGGGACGGGATATTTTTAAAGAATATCTCAAATTAGCACATGTCTGGTAGGGGGTGGCCAAGCTAGAGAGAAGTCTAAAAGTCATCTCCCATGAAATGGGAAAGTCTAAGTCATCTCCCATGAAAGATGTTTAGCTTAGAGAGAAGTCTAAAAGTCATCTCCCATGAAAGATGTTTAGCTTAAAGAAGGAAGTAGGGGTTGGGGGGCAAGAAAGCTGTGGTCAAATATGTAAAAGAATCTTATTTTCTGATGTTCTAAAGACCACGTGAGCAATAATAGGATTTGGACTCCACCTATGGACAAAGCATGATGGTGTCCCAGCATCTCAGGAGAACATGCTCCTTCTGACTATCTCAGCCAGAGCAGAGGGCCCCTGAAGAGAGGTTACAGCAGGGGCCACATGGACATGGAACCATGTGCCCTGCCGGTCCCTTTTAAGCCTTTTTCCAGGCGTTGTGTGGCCATGGCCTGATCACTGCTGGAGGTCACAGTTACGGATTTCTCCCTGAGCATGTGTGCTGAATTCCAGCACAGAACCTTCTCTGTGGAGAGCCAGACGGATCTCCTTGGAAGCAACATCTACATCAAAGTTTATGCCCAAGCCCTCAAATAGTTTCAAACAATCAGTAAAACTTTTGAAAACTGAAATGACTTTAAAAGCTGTGTCACACTCATCATCTCTTTTCATCTTTTAAGTCACTCCAGGTTTATTGAGAAGACTGTGGAGACTCTTGCTGACAGCTCTGTCTGGCAATCACAGTTCAAGCCAGTATTGCAAGCTGGTTTTATTGTTGTTGTTGTTGTTGATAGCCAAATTCTATCCATTTTCTCCTTAAAAGAGGCTTATATTGGGGTGTGGGGTGAGGTAGAAAATGGGTCTGGCAAACATCAGTGCTACTTTATTTTTTGGTTAAATCATTATCCAGAGGTTTTCTTCCATAGGAACGAATTTTGCTATACACCTTTCTTGCTATACTACAGATTTGGTACTTTGCAAGAAAAATTATTTCCCTCCATGTCTATAACAGGAATGGTATGTTTCTTGGCATGGCTTGGAAAACAGATGAATCATTGCCTTTGCCTTTATGGCATAAGAATTTCAACCTTTTTTTTTTTTTTTTTTTTTTTTTTTGAGTCTCACTCTGTTGCCCTGGTATCATGTCATAGCTCACAGCAACCTCAGACTCCTGGGTTCAAGCAATCTAACTGCCTCAACCTCTTGAATAGCTGGGAGTGTAGGAGCCCACCACAATGCCTGGATAACTTTTCTATTTTTAGTAGAGACAGGCTCTCACTCTTCCTCAGGCTAGTCTCAAACTCCTGAGCTCAATCCACCCTCTTTCACCTTCCGGAGCATTCAAACCTTCTATTACTCAAATTGATTTTGGTGTGGATCTGCCTCTCACCCAAGACAAAGAAAAATGCTCTCTGATGACCAAAGACAAGTGTGCCACAGTGATGCTACTTTTTGTGAGTTTGAAAAGCAACTATGCACAATATCAGACAATAAGTCACTTTTAGAGATCAAATACAAATTTAGGTATAATTTCTACTTTTTGGAAACAGAGAGCTCACAGCAACCTCAAACTCCTGGGATCAAGCCACCCTCCTGCCTCAGCCTCCTGAGTATCTGGGACTACAGGTGCCTGCCTGGTACCACAAGCAGCTAACTTTTCTATTTTTAGTAGAGACAGGGGTCTCGTCTCACTCTTGCTCAGGCTGGTCTCCAACTCCTGAACTCTGCTCATCCACCCATCTTTGTGGGTTTCACTTGAATAAGTTAATGCCTCTCTGGGTAGTATTCCAGAACAGAGTTCAATTGAATTAACTGCTTCATTTATTGAGATGTAGAAACAGAGGTTTAGCCACAAGTCTGTGAGGTTTCCTTTCTAAAATAACAAAAGCTGATACTAAGAGGACGTATTTTATATTTTATAATTTTTTATGATGGGTTCACAGGTATTTATTTGGCTTTTCACCTGTCTTTATAATCGAGCCTGCTCTCTCTCTCTCTCTTTCTCTCTCTCTCTCTCTCTCTCTCTCTCACACACACACACACACACACACACACACACACACAAACTTAAAAACAAAAAGGAAAGAGAAGCTCTGGAGACAGCTCAGCTCCTGCAGTTTGAAGGCCCAAGGCAGGGTCTGGGTTCACCTCCTGCTTTCTATGACTCAGAGCAGGGCTCAGCAAACTTTTCCCACAATGGAAAGATAGTATTTTAGTTTTGGGGGGTCATAGAGTCTCTAGAATAACTATTCAACCATGACAGAATAGCATAAAATTAGCCAATGGCTGAGAGGAACAGGGTAGAGTCGCAGGAAGGACCTGTAAGAAGGAGAGGAGACCATTCCAGGGACTGGAAAGGCTTCAATTTGCAGAAAAAGATAAAAGACAGAGTCGAGTCTGAACAGGACTCAGCTCAGCTCTCACACAGTTTCAAGAGGCTTTCACTCCTTCCACCCATGTTTCACTATTATATTCTCTCTTAATGACCTAATGGATCTTTATTCTGCAATTAAGCCTGAAAAACGCAGAACTTGAAGGCTGGCATAGTGGGTCATGCCTATAATCCCAGCATGCTGAGAAGCTGAGGCAAGAGGATCCCTTGATGCTAGGAGTTTGAGAACAGCCTGGGCAATATAACCAGACTCTGTCTCTACAAAAATTTAAAAAGTTAGCTTAGAGTGGTGGTACATGACTGTAGTCCCCACTACTTGTGAATATCTCTTGAGCCCAGGAATTCAAGGTCATATGAACTATGATTGTGGCACTGTGCTCCAGCCTGAGCCAAAAAGCAAGACCAAGTCTCTGTGAAAAAAAAAGAAAAAGAAAAAGAAAGAAAACAAAAACTCAGGACTTGACATACAAATCTATTCAAGCCTCATTTGATTCGCATTCTGTCTGCTCCACCACAGCGAAATAGGACTGAATGTTGAACCTTAACTTTTTTTTTTTTTATCCAAAACCAGGTGCTTGATACATCACATTTTACCTTTCTATTGTTGCCAAAAATGGTTCCAATGGCCACAAGGCAGTTATTGTTGGAAGATCCATCAAGGGGATCAAAACAGACCACATATTAACTCCGAGCAAAGACAAAAGAAATACAACTTTTCAAAAATAATTATTTTTATTTTTATTTATTTTTTGAGGCAGAGTCTCAGTTTTTTGCCCAGACCAGAGTGCCATGGCATCCGCCTACCTCACAGCAACCTCAAACTTCTGGACTCAAGTGATCCTCTAGCTTCAGCCTCCTGAGTAGCTGGTACTATTATGCATGCACCATCGTGCACAACTAATTTTTCTATTTTTAGTAAAAATGGGGTCTCGCTTTGCTCAGACTGGTTTCAAACTCCTGAATGCAAGCAATCCTTCCACTCCAGCCTCCCAGAGGATTACAGGTGTGAGCTACTGTGCCCAGCCAGAAATACAACTTTAAAATATTGTAACAAGATAGAGAGTATACACTATGTGTACATTGCAAACATTATAACAAGATACAAAATATACACTAAGAGAGTAAAAGTAGGAAGCTAGAGGAAAGTGCAAGAAACATGGGTGTTATTTATTTGTACTCTGTCATGGAAGATATAAGGTGACATACCGAATGAATTAATATGTATATTTATATACACACCAAAAATAATTAAACAGAGAAAACAACACTTAGAACTGGAGGTATAGATGAGGATAATGGATACAGATAAATAAGTCACAGTTTTCTATGTCGTTGATATAGTCAAATCACAATCTCTTTTTTTTATTAAATCATAGCTGTATACATTAATGCAATCATGGGGTACAATGTGCTGGTTTTATATACAATTTGAAATATTTTCATCAAACTGGTTAACAATTCACATGTACCTTTGTAAGATGCACCATAGGTGTGGTCCCACCAATTACCCTCCCTCCACCCAGCCTCCCCCCTCCCCTTCCCTCCCTCTCCCCCTTCTCTCTTCTTAGGCTATAATTGGGGTTATAGCTTTCATAAGAAAGCTATAAATTGGTTTCATAGTACAGCTGAGTACGTTGGATACTTTTTCTTCCATTCTTGAGATACTTTGATAAAAAGAATATGTTCCAGCTCCATCCATGTAAACATGTAAGAGGTAAAGTCTCCATCTTTCTTTAAGGCTGCATAATATTCCTTCGTGTACATATACCACGATTTTTTAATCCATTTGTGGGTCAATGGGCACTTGGGTTTCTTTCATGACTTGGCTATTATGAATTGAGGTGCAATGAAAAATCTGGTGCAAATATCTTTGTTATAAAGTGATTTTTGGTCTTTTGGATATACATCTAGTATAGGAATTGAAGGATCAAATGGTAGGTCTACTTTTAGATCCCCAAATATTCTCCGTACTTCTTTCCAAAAGGGACGTATTAGCTTGCACTCCCACCAGCAGTGCGGAAGTGTTCCCTTTTCTCCACATCCATGCCATCATCTGTAATTTGGGGATTTTGTTATGTGAGCCACTCTTCCTGGAGTTAGATGATATCACAAAGTGGTTTTGATGTGCATTTCTCCGATGATTAAAGATGATGAGCATTTTTTTCATGTTTCTGTAGGCCATGTGCCTAGATTCTTCAGAGAAACTTCTGTTCAAGTCTCTTGCCCACAATGAAATGGGATTACTTGTTCTTTTCTTATTAATAAGTTTGAGTTCTCTGTGGCTTCTGGTTATCAAACCTTTGTCAGAAGCATAACCTGCAAATATCCTCTTCCATTCTGAGGGCTGTCTGCTTGCTTTACTTACTGTGTTCTTGGCTGTGCAGAAGCTTTTCAGTTTGATCAGCTCCCAGGAATGTATTTTGGTGTTGCTTCAATTGCTTGGGGAGGTCCTCCTCATAAAGTATTCTCCCAGGCCAATTTCTTCAAGTGTTTCTTCTGCACTCTCTCCAAGATTATAGTTTCATGTCTTAAGTTTAAACCTCTTATCCAGTGAGAGTCAGTTTTTGCTAATGGTGAAAGGTGTGGGTCCAGTTTCAGTCTTTTACTGGTCGCCAGGCAGTTCACCCAGCACCTTTTGTAAAATAGAAAATCTTTCCCCAAATTTATATTTTTGATGGGCTTATCAAAGATCAAATGATGATAAGTGTCTGGGTTCATCTCTTGGTTCTCAATTCTGTTCCATACATCTATCTCTATTTTTGTGACAGTAGCATGCTTTTTTGATCACTATAGATTTATAGTATAGTTTGAAGTCTGGTAGCATGATTCATCCTTATTTGTTTTTATTTCTGAGTAATGTCTTGGCTATTAGAGGTTTTTTTATGGTTCCATATAAAAAGAAGTACTATTTTTTCAAGGTCTTTAAAGTATGACGGTGGTGCTTTGATAGGGATTGCATTAAATTTGTAAATTTCTTTGGGTAATATGGACATTTTAACAATGTTGATTCTTCCCAGCCATGAGCATGGTATGTTTTTCCATTTGTTAACATCTTCAGCTATTTCTTTTCTCAGAGTTTCATACTTCTCTTTATAGAGATCTTTCATGTCCTTTGTTAGGTAAATTACCAAATATTTCATCTTCTTTGGCACAACTGTAAAGGGAATAGAGTCCTTGACTGTTTTTTCAGCTTGACTATTACTGGTATATATAAAAACTACTGATTTGTATTGATTTTGTATCCTGAGATGCTACTGTATTCCTTGATCACTTCTAAGAGTTTTGTAGTTGAGTCCCTGGGGTTTTCCAGGTGTGAAATCATATCATCTGCGAAGAGTGAAAGTTTGATCTCTGACCCTATTTGTATACCCTTGGTCACCTTCTCTTGCCTGATTGCGATGGCTAAGAGTTCCATAACAATGTTAAAAAGCAGTGGAGACAATGGGCAACCGTGCCTGGTACCTGATCTGATTGGAAACGTTTTCAATTTTACTCCATTCAATATGATATTGGCTGTGGGTTTGCTGTAGAAGGCCTTTATCAGTTTAAGAACAGTCCTTTCTATACCTATTTTCTTAAGTGTTCTGATCATGCAAGGATGCTGGGTATTGTCAAAAGCTTTTTCTGTATCTATTGAGAGAATCATATGGTCTTTGTTTTTCAGTTTATTTATGTGATGTATTATAGTTATAGATTTATGTATATTGAACCAACCTTGAGACCCTGGGATAAAACACACTTGGTCATGGTGTATAATTCATTTGATATGTTGCTGGATTCTGTTTGCTAGGATCTTACTGAACATTTTTGCGTCTATATCCATTAAAGATAATGGTCTATAATTTTCTTTTGTTGTTGGGTCTTTTCCTGGTTTGGGGATCAGGGTGATATTTGCTTCATAGAATGTGTTGGAAAGTATTCCTTCTTTTTCAATGTTTTGGAAAAGGTTAAGTAATATAGGTACTAGTTCCTCTTTGGTAGAATTCTGATGTGAAGCCATCTGGTCCCAGACTCTTCTTTTTGGGGAGATTTCGTGTAGTTGATTCTACTTCAGTACTTGATATAGGCCTGTTCAACATTTCCAATTTTTTCTGAGTAATTCTAGGAAGTTGGCATGCTTCCAAGTATTGGTCAATTTTTTTCAGATTTTTATATTTCTGAGAATAAAGTTTTTTGTAGTATTCATTAAAGATTCTTTGAATTTCTGTCGTGTCTATTGTTATTTCACCTTTGTCATTTCTGATTAATGATATTAGGGACTTAAATTTTCTATTTTTGGTTAGGTTGGCCTAACCATCTCATTTGAACCTCAGAACAGTCCTATGTGCTAGATACACTATTATCTCCATTTACAGATGACAAAATGGAGGCACAGAGAGGGGAAGTAACTTGCTTGAATTCACACAGCTGGTAAGAGGCAGAGCATGGGTTTGAACTCATGTCTGTGACATGTACTACAAAGTCTCTCTAGAACAGTGATTTTCACCATGCCTCCACAATTGTCAACTGGTGTGCCTTGAGACAATCTTAGGTGTGCAGCAAAAATTTTTAAAGATCATTAATTTAGTTTCGAAAGAAGTTCAAAGCATAGTAAGTATATTCTCTTTTTTACTCTTTTTTTTTTATCAACATAGTTTAAGTGTGCCGTGGAAGTTTAACTATAGGTAAAGTGTTCCATGAGATTTTTTTTAAAAGGTTGAGAAACACCACTCTAGAACCTACTCTAAAAAAAGGAGAAACCAAGAAGTTGGCCATTTTTAGTATAGAAGAACAATATAGATATAACTCGAGGACCCAGGCTTACTTAGCGTTCTTCCTCATTCTTGGTCTGTAAATAAGCAGGAGGCACCAGGGACCAGACTCTCCCCTTTAATCACTGATCTTTGTCATAGATTAATTTTCTCCTCTATTGTCTCATACTAACTCAGACCAGAGTTGCAAAAGACCCCATCACTTTACATCTTCAGCTGGAATGGTAAGTGTATCTTTCCTGAAACAAAAAGACCACCTCAACTAATCAGATTGTTTGTTCTAACTGTGCTGTAAGCCTTATTCAGTGGTGTCCAACCTGTGGCCCGTGGGCTGCATGCTGACTTCCTGAGCACATTTTTTTGTTTATCTGTGTGGCAGATATAATGAAAAATATTTTGCTAATCAGCTTTCATTAGTGTTTTATATGTAAATCATGGTCCAAGGCAACTTTCATTCTTCCAAAGTGTGGCAGCAAAGTAAAAAGGTTGGACATCCCTGCCTTGAAAGATGTTGAAATTCTGTTAAGCTTCCCTGAACTTTATCTATATAAACAATCCCAACCTTTTATACTTTCTAAAACTGGATTCCATTCTTTGGAACCTGTGCTTCCTGAGCAGCTGCCCTCAAACTTGGTGTTTATGAATAAAGTTTCTTTAAGCTAGATTCTGACTCTTTTGATTCTTTTAGGTTGACATATCCAAGTTGGTGCTAACGCTTACAATCTTCACGTGGCTACTTTCATTTCCTCAGCATCTACGGTGTGTCTGTCCTATGCACTTGGGACCCTCCAGTGAGCTGATAAACCTCTGCCTCTGGAGAGTGCATGGATTCTCACTGGGAGTTGGGGAGAGGCAGATTTATCTGTGTGATAAACCTAATCGATAAGTAAGTTACGGAACAAGACAGGGATCAATGCTACACAGACATGAAAAGGATAATTTAAAGGGAATTAGAAGTGCAAGGTGGGGAAGTAGCAATTTTTGATACTAGGGTCATCTGGAGCATGATGGTCAGCCTTAATAGGCCTCACTTCCTTTTCCATAAACTGGAATTAACACCTGCTCATAGGATCTCTGCCATGATGCGATGAGGTGTGCTGTTCAGCACAGCCCAGCCCCTATTCAGACTAATACCCACAAAGTTGTCACCATCACTATTATTTACTTGAGTTTTGTCCACTAGACCTGTAGTCCTCTATCCCCGGGCCACAGCAGGAGCCACCCCCAATCCCTCGCATCACCACCTGACCTCGCCTTCTGTCATGGCAGCTGCCACATTAGATTCTCATAGGAGCACGAACCCCACTGTAAACTGTGCATGTGAGGGATCTGGGCTGTGTGCTCCTTACAAAAATCTAATGCCTGATGATCTGAGGGGGAGCCGAGGTGGTGATGCTAGCCCTGGGAGGTGCTATCTAGTTGCAGGAAAACAAACTCAGGACTCCCACGGAGTCTGCATTATGGTGAGTTATATAATTATTTCATTATATATTAGTATGTAATAATAATAGAAATAAAGTGCATAGTATATATAATGCACTTGAATCATACTGAAATCATCTCAGCCGCCCTCCCCATGTCCATGGAAAAGTTTTCTTCCATGAAATCAGTTCCTGTGCCAAAAAAGTTGGGGACCAGCTGCTGCATTAGGCCACCTGTGCCCACAAAAAGAGAAAGTTAGTGACCCCATGGTTTGTGGAGTTTACACTGTCTCTTCCACGGGGGCCACGGAGCCGAAACTAATTTTAACACAGAGCAAAGGATGTTTTGATCCACAGTTAATAGAAAAGGTTTTCAAAGAAAATGCCCTTGAGATAGAAAACAAAGATTTCACTCTCTGTTCTTTTACTTGCCACAGCAAGAGTTGGTGGTGCCCCATGATCACATTAATGTACACAGCTATGATTTATTAATAATAAAAATAATAAAATTAAATTAAAAAAAAAAAAAAGAGTTGTTGGAGGAGGGTAGAGCCAGGCTGAGGAGAAGGTGAAAGAGCCAGGAGGCCCCAGGGTCAGAGGAGGAGGTGACTTCCAGCAGGGGACAGGAGAGGAAGAAAAGGCCAGAGTTTCAGCTAGCAACCTGTTTCCAAATGCCCTGCCCAGAACATACTCAGTAATGGTTTGTTTGAACAAATGCCTCCCACAAGCCAAGAGTACCCAATGAATTTAGAACTCAAGGAGCAAGATAGAACTGGGGAACCTCAGTTAAGGTCAAAGGCCTGCTTAGTCTCATGGACTGACTATGTGGGAAGCAGGAGAAACAGCCTGCCCTGGAGTTGGGAGCTACAACCTGGGGCAGAAATAAGAAGGAATTACTCATCCACACTCAGTCTACAGTGTAGAAAACAATTCGCCAGTGGCCCTGATTACTCTTTCCTGGGCCAGTCTGCACCTTATAAAATCCCTCTCATTTAGGGCCAGCATTGACTTTCACGCCAATAGCTTTCTAGGCTCAATGCTTATGGGGTTTTTCTGGCTTTTTTTCTAGTCTTTTCCTTCTCACCAGTACCATAGGGAACTAACCAAACACTGACATAGAAATATGCTTCTATTTGTTTGTATGATAAATCTTATAAATCCCAAAAATTGTCTGTTACAGCTTACCTTGGTTAACTCCTAGGCTGGCTGGGAGGATATCACACATGTCAAATGCAGCTGGGTGCAGTGGCTCACACTTGGAATCCCAGCACCCAGGGAGGCCGAGGCAGTGGACTGCTGGAGCTCAGGAGTTAAAGACCAGCCTGAGCAAGAGTGAGACCCCGACTCTACCAAAAATAGAAAAACTAGCCAGGCGTATTGGTGCACACTTGTAATCCTAGCTACTCAGCAGACTGAGGCAAGAGCATCTCTGGAGCTCAAGAGTTTGAGGCTGCTGTGAGCTATGATGCCTCAGCACTTTACCCAGGGCACACTTTACTATCTCAAAAAATTAAATAAATAAAAAATTTAAATAATTAAAAAAAAAGATATGTCAAATGCTGCATGACAAACCTCTCCTATGGTTGTGCCAGATGCTAAGGAACTATTTGGTTTATCTTGTCCTAACAACGGCTTGCTGGTGATGCTGGCTGAGTGGCAGCTCCTCCTGGTTCTGGGAGCTTCAGTTAGACCTTTCTGGAGATAGTTCCCCACCTTTCCTAGTATGAGGCACCACTGTAAAATCAGAACATTTCATAGGTCCCATTAGTAGTACTTATCTTACTTATTTTAAAAATCTTTATTGACTAGCCGGGCACGGTGGCTCACACCTGTAATCCCAGCTCTCTGGGAGCCAGAGGTGAGTGGATCTACTGAGCTCAGGAATTTGAGACCAGCCTGAGCAAGAGCAAGACCCCATCTCTACTACAAATAGAAAAACTGCCCAGGCATAGTGGCAGGTGCCTGTAGTCCCAGCTACACAGAAGGCTGAGGCAAGAGGATGGCTTCAGCCTAAGAGTTTGAAGTTGCTGTGAGCTATGATGCCATAGCATTCTACCCAGGGTGACACTCTGTCTCAAAAAAAAAAAAAAGAAAAAGAAAAAGAAATTTTTATTGGCTAGAAGCTACAATAAATTCAATACCACTTGAAAGTGATTGTTTTGTGTCGCAATTGGTAGCAGCAGCCTCACACGCCAAGCACAGTTCAGCCTCCAGATGGCGTGTCAGCATGGTGAGCCTGCCGGGGCCCTCAGACAGAATTTAAGAACAACATGAGCATTGTTTTAAGGGAAGTATTGGAATGGACAGGCTGCCATTTGCCAACAGCTTCTTTAAATGCAAACACACATGGGAAAGGAATCAGCAGCAGTTAGATCCTCACCTTAGCCCTGCACTGGCGTCAACCTTTAGCTTCCCTGTCTTTGTTGGGCTCTTTATCTGCCTCCAACCTGAACTGTCTCCTGCCTTCCCACACCGCTACAAAGGGACATAAATTCTGACACACGTATGTCAGAGAACACTCAGTCGCTTGGCATTTCTCAAAGCAGGTTTTCTTCTCCAACTGATCAGAACAACAGCATTTCAGCTGTGCTCCCAACTTGCTCCCTTACTTGCTCCTGCTGGCCCCCAGGGCTTGCAGGCAGTCCCCTGCCCTGAGGGCCTGGCTCGGAGCCTACCTTTTGGGGATGGTCCCCAGGGCAGGAGGGAGTCATTCATGAAGCTCATGACAGTTCACGCTGCCTGGGTCCGCTGTTCTTCAATGGCTTGGCCCTTGGGGCTTGTTTCCTGCTCTCCCTACAAATATCTGAGCCCTGAAGACACACCAGTCCCTGCTTCTGAGCTTGATCCCGACTCACAGCCAGGCCTGGGGGACCCAATGCAGGCTCCCTCCTGTGAAGGTGACCCGTGGAGAGACAGGGTCACGACTGAGGGGAGAGGAGAGAGATTGGAGCTGCTACCAGTGTCTGACTGAGTTACTGAGAAGTCTGCTAAGGAAAAGGAGAATTCTGATTAGAAGGAGCTAAAAAACTCCAGGGAGACATTTCTATTCCTAATTGAGAGAGAAGTTCAGATCACAGCCAGGACCACTGTGGAGACACCCCATTCTAGATGATCTCCAGCCAGAGTCATAGTGTTTCTCTCTGCAGAGCTGCAGGTGAAGGGAAAGAGGAAAATGCTGCAGGGTCTCCCAACAAGAGCCCCTGTGACTGCTTTCTTAAAGGTAAAATGTAAGACTCACTCACTAGTCTACAGTGGGGGGGGAGGGGCTTCAGATCAAGGACAAGGAAGCAGCGTTGAGCCCAGACCATACGGCCACTAACGAGGAACCCTGGGGAGGGGATTCTTGACCATCCTACTTGTTATTATAAACTTTTGGCTTATCTAGCTGCTGGGAAGCAGTTTAATTAAAAGCTGAAGGAAGTTAAAAGTGGCTGTCAGCCAGGTCAGTGTACAAATCCCAACTCTGTCACTTACTAGTCATTGGACCCAGGCAGCCCCTGAACCTCTTCTCATCTCCATTCCTGTGGTCAAAACAGGCCCTTCTTGTAGAGCCACTGTGGCCAACAGGCTTGCAATGAATTTGGGTCACAATGTTACAGTGATTCAGCACTGCAGTTTAACAAGCTTAGTTCAAAGTGCGGTAAAAATAGGCCCAATGAATATTAACTTGATGAATTACTGCAACAATAAATTCTTCAGGAGAGGTATTGGAAAAAATGTTGTGACTGATAAATTGCGTGCAGGGTGAGTTTTACAAAGGTATGCTGAAACTTTGTGAGTGGATTTGGCACCATGTCTTAGAGAGTGCACTTCAGGAAAGAAATAAATACTGCCAGCCCGCCCCCCATATCCGTGGGTTGGACGTCTGTACAGTCAACCAATCGTGCATCAGAGATACTTGGGGGAAAAATGGATGTTTGCCTCTGTACTGAACATGTACAGACTCTTTCCCCTTATTATTCCCTAGACAATACAGTAAAACAACTATTTACGTAGCAGTTACCTTGCATTAGGTATTATACATGTAAGTCATTTAGATATGGGACTATCTTGTAGGTTATAGGCAAATACTCTGCCATTTTTTACCAAGGACTTGTGCCTTTATGGATGTTGGTACCCACCACATGCCCTGGAGCCCATCCCCTGTGGACACCAAGGGAAGACTATATACGGTCCTGCAAACGTGACCTTGGCACCAAGATAACTACATACTACTCCTGATTCTGCTGTTAAATTTGCTTTGTGACCTGACTTCAGACAAGCTGACTTCAGACTCACTGGTTTTTCATTTGTAAACTGAAGACATTGGGCCAGATTACTCTAAGACTCATTTCTATTCAGACAGTGGATCATTGTGTAATGGTCTCTGGTACTTCTGCAAGAAAAGCTCCTTGTAAAGCAAGTCAAAAATGGTTTTAAGCCAAAACACTGATCTATGTCTATTTCAACACATGGCACATTTTCACCAGAATAACCCCCACATTGTCACCATCATTGTTACTATTGCTTACTGTTTACAGGCAGTCCCTGAGTTACAAACATCCAACTGAGATACGACTCACACTTACAAAATGAGCCTATTGTAGGCTATTGTACCTGTTCCAACTTACATAGAACTTCAACGTAAGAACAAACCTACAGAACCTGTCTCGTTGATAACCCAGGGACTGCCTGGACTGTATTCTAGACTCTGCCCTAGGACATGTTATACATACAATTTCATTCAATCCTCTCAACAATTCTTACCATTTCATGAGATTCATTCACAGAAGAAAAGAGTTACACTCCCTGAAAAAAAGAATGGAGTTGTCGTGGACTGCAGGACTTAAAGCCCACTTATTAGTGGTTTGGTGTTTTGTGTACATTTTGCTAATCCTCACAACAGTTCTGCAAAGTAGGTAGTGAGGTCTCGTGTCTTAGTTAGTATTAGTTAAAGTTTTCTGTTGCTGTGTAACAAAATACCACAAGCTCAGGGGCTTAAAATTACACCCACTCGCATCTTGGCATTTCTGCAGATCAGGAGTCCAATGTGGCTTAGCTGGGTCCTCTGCTCGGGGTCTCACAGGCTGCCATCACAGTGTAGGCGGTCACCTTGTGTCATCGTAGTAGCCAAGCTCGCTGGTCCCCGTGATGGCTGAATGGTTGGAGAGCTGAGGTTTCTGCCTCCTTGCTGGCTGTCAGGTAGGGCTGTCCTCAGCTTCTAGAGGACATGTTCCATTCTCTGACATGTGGTCTTCACAACCCCAAGACAGTCCACTTCTTCAAGACCATCAGGAGAATTGTCCTGATTCTAGTGTCTGACCTCTAGACCTTCTTTTCAAGGACTTGTGTGATTGGGTCAGGCGAACCCATGATTGTCCGTCATTAACTCAAAACCAACCTATCAGGTACCTCAGTCATTTTTTTTAAACCTTAGTCACTTTTGCAGAATCCTTTCATCTTTGTCATGCAATATACAATAATCATGGGTGTGACGTCCTACCCTACTCTTGGGTTTCACCTCACTCAGGGCAGGGGGCTACCCAGGGCTTACACACCAGAAGGTGGGAGCCTTGGAGCCATCCTAGAACTCTACCAACACAAGTACTGTTTCATAAGTCACAGTCACATGTCTCAAGCCCCTTGAGTAGCAGACATTGACACTGGACATGCAATCAAGTGGGTAGCCCTGGCTCCGGCTCCTCTAACACAGCCCCCTGTTCTAAAAGCAAACTTTACAATCTCAAAACAAACCCTTTATTGGAGGTCGCCTGGAGTGAATGTTCGTAAAAGTACTTGACCACGTGTCACACTCACTGTGGTTCAGTCCTGAGCAAGATTCCCCAGGGAACCTGGCTCAGTGCACCCCTCTGTCAGTTCCAGGCCTGGGCCATCAAACCCAGGTACCCAGCAACCAGCCGACCCAAACCACTGATAAGTCATGTGACCCGAGGGAAAGGACACCCTCACTCCATTCTCTCTTTGCTCTCTTTCTTGCCTCTCTCTGCTGTCTTTGCCCAGGAATCCTACTCCTGCTCAGGAAGCTTCACCACCAGGATAATTTCCTGCTAGGGGGTGACAACTCCTCTCCTGCTCATCCCTGTGCCTCACACATACTAAGCACTCAACAAGTATCTGTTGGGTTGAACTCTCTCCCTCTCCTGATAATAAACGTGTCTTGGGCCACCTCTGTTTCCTTCCCCAAAAGTTTCACGTGTTTGAGGCCTGTGAGTTAGGTACCATTCCCCGTGCCTAGAGTCATGCAGGCCTCCAGCCCCCCAGTCCCCTGCCCAGACCAGGGAATGTTCCTGCAAGCTGGCTCAGACACGTCCCCCTTTTCTCTATGTGGGTAGCCACATGTTGTGTTCCTCCTACACTAGAGAGCAGAGTGCAAGGGACTGATCAGTTGGGCACATATTACATGCCGTGTGTGTGCATGTGCAATTATTGATTGCCTTGCATAGTAGTGGAATCTGATGTTCACAGATTAATTTCTGAGGCCATGTGGCTGTTCGTGTTGAAGGTAGGAGTTGAACCCAGAGCTGTGTGATGGCAAAGTCATGCTCTTC
The DNA here is from genome assembly GCF_027406575.1 of Nycticebus coucang. NCBI lineage: Eukaryota > Metazoa > Chordata > Mammalia > Primates > Lorisidae > Nycticebus > Nycticebus coucang. Next base: position 319,643 of record NC_069802.1, read on the forward strand.
CCACACAACATGGTTGAATTTCACACCACCACACCCCCAATCAAGTACATGATATAGTCCTAGAAACTTTGGAACTTTTGAATTGTGTTTAGGTGGGTTTGAGTTTTTTGTGTTACTTTTTGTTTGTTTGTTTTGTTTTTTTGAGATGGGATCTTGCTCTGTCCCCAGGCTGGAGTACAGTGACATGATCATAGCAGCCTGCAACTCCTGGGCTCAAGAAATCTTCTTGCTTCAGCCTCTGGAGGAGCTGGGACCACAGGAGCCCAGCCACTCCTGCTAAAGGTTTTAGTTTTAAGGGGAACTTCTAGGGTTCTAGTAGGACTTCTTAACAGACAACGTGCATTTCTCAAATGTAGCAACCTATTCGTATGAGACTTGCTACTTCTATATAATATTCTGTACATGTCTGCTCCTCAGGGCATTTACTCCTCTGAGACATATTAGTCTTTCCCTATTTGAAATCTAAAGAGAGAAAGGCAGGAAGGGGCAAGAGTATGGCTGCGTGGGTGTGGGGTGAGGGATGGACACCGTGGCGAGCAGGGCAGGCCCCAGGGTGGCCTGCCAGTACAGAGATGACATGGGACGGGCACATCCACACAACTTTCGTGTGCTTCTGTCGCCACCTAGCCATCTTGGGGAGAAATGGCCCTGTCGGGCAAGTCGGCCTGGACACCCTCAACACTGTTCATCCCCACGCAGGTGGCCACCGTCAGGTCTTCCCACAATGTATCCCATGAGCTTCAGGTCTTTTTTTGTTAGCATTTTTCTTTAGTAGTTGTTTCCAAAGCCTATTAAAGAGAAATTTTTGTTCAGATTTTCAACATACTATATTCAATTGCCTTTCAAGTTTAGAACATTCCAAATTTTTTAAAAAGACATTAAAACAAAAGATTTCAAAGTATACATTACAAGTATATAATGTAACAAAATAAAGTACAAAACATGGTTGAGGGTTAAGAAACTAATCACAAGATTAACAGTATACATTGTTGTTAAACATATGTTTTTATTATGAAACAGAAAGTGCCAAGATTAAATAAAAGGTATAGTTCTAATTCCCCCAAGGTTCTTCTGAAAGGAGTCTCCCAGCTGTCCAGGCTGGTAATGCTGTAGGAAGCCCTGTGGCCAGATGTCCACCACCTGCCCTGGCAGAGTCAGCAGCAGCACATGTACACATGGCCTGAGTGAGGGGACACAGCTGAGCAGACCTTTGGAAGTGACCCCTAAAGAGAAATTTTGAAAAACTGTTGTCACTAAGGGTTGGCACCATTAAGTCCTGTTGGCCCAAAAGAAGAGGATCTGTTGCTTCTTTGGAAGCCCTCTCTTGTCTGAGGCACTGAGATGGCCCAGTACCCTCCCTGTGCGCATGCCCAAATTGCACCCAAGGCCAAGGTCAAATGCTGTCTCCTCTGTGCAACTCACTTCCATTTATTTCACACTGACTCCATGCCAGCAGCTTTAGGAGAATCTTTGTGTGATTCTCAGGACGGTCTCATGAGGTAGGCACGATTATTTCCATTTTATAGTGAGGGGACTGAAGCATGGTGAGGTCCACAGCTAGTCCTCGGCAAAGCTGGGATTCACATCCAGGTGTTCTCTCCAGGCCTACAACCCTCTCATCAGGTGCCCCCGACTTCCTCTGCGAACATTGGGTTCCTGTCTCCTAGTGCAGATTCTATCATCTCTTTCTCTAGACCAGAAACTCTACCTCCATGAGGACAGCATCCTCTACTGTGCTGCTTTTGTACACACAGCTTTTCACTTGTGGCGGATACTCAACAAAGGTCTGTCCATTCACTCGTTTAAGTGGTGACACTGTAGCTGCTTCAATTTGTTGTTCCATTTCAATTGTTGATTCTGAGTTAGTGTTTCCCAAGGTGGGATCTGAGAATGCCTTGTGTCAGAGAATAGTTATTTGCATATAAATGTGCTCTCACAGGAGGAAAGATAATCCCTCAAAAATTGCCAGGGAACAAAAGCAAACATGGGAAGGAATAGAGGGGAAGGGAGAGCTGCAGCCAGTCCGTAAGCAGGACCCTCTGGGAACAGCGGCCTTGGTTTCCTTCTTCTTTGTAAACTGATTAGCAAAGCAGGGAGCAAGGAGGGCCTTCTCCATCCAAGCAGGCTGAGTAGAGAGGCCAAGAAATACTATGCCACTGGTTTGCCAATTCTCAAAACCCATTGCGAGTCTGGCTGTGGCCCAAGTGACAGGCTATCCTGGGCCCTCCACGTGGTGCTGTCTGCACCATTCTACATCACCATGCTCAGCGGGGAGAGGGGCATCATCCGCCCACAGGACACTGCCAAGACAGGCAGAGGAAGGCAGGACCGTAAGCTTCAGTGTGAGAAAGGCCAAGAGAGAAGGAAACCCTGGCCCTGAGGCTGTTTAAGGAGAGGGAGGGATGAATGGGGTGACTCAAAGGAGAGTTTAGGGTGAGTTAGTAGGAAATTAAGCATCAGTGAATGGATGGTAGGAAAGAAATCACAGATGCAGACAGAAGACAAGTTCACTGTATTCACCTGTTGTGGGGGACATACACAGGCCAGCCAGCCATATGGGCCCTGGAGAGGTGTCCGGTAGTGGAGCACACCACGGCTCAGGGCACTGGGGACTGACCAGGTCAGAGCAGCTCAGTGTGGTAGCCACCACTGCTCCCACAGGGCACACTCAATCCACAACTGCTCTGAGCATAGGGAAGAGGGGTGAGAAACTTGAATATATGCGATCATAAGAGGACACAGAAGCTTGTCAGTAACAAAAGGAAAGCTGGTGCGGTGTGGAAGAGCAGCTCTCCAGGTCAGATCAGTTCCCGTCTTGGTGGGGCTGTGTTCCTTCTGGCCATCAGCATTGACTCTCCTGCAAAGGAAGGCAGCCCTGGCACCAAGCACCTTTCCAGCTGGCTGGTAGCTGCCCAAAAGTCCCAGGCAGGGCGGCCAGCTGGTCAGTTGGCCTGGGGCCCGGGGCCCAGAGAGCTGAGGCTCTCAGCCTAATCTCAACGGCCCCTGTGGCCTCGCCGCAGCCTCAGCCCACAGGTGGCTCGTCCCCACATGCCAGAGAAAAAACAAAACTCCTGCCAGGGGAGCAGAAATGGCTGAGTCATTTGTCTCTGGGTTTCATGTAATGTATGATTCTGCTCCTTTCCCCTCCCTAGAATTTCTAGAAGAGAGCCAGAATTTCTGACTTTCCAAGAAAAAAATGCAATCTCCATGAAAAAGATCAGATATGAATGTTTTCAGAGCCATCCCCTCAACTTCTATACGTTCCAAAAAGCTGCAAGGCCTCAGCCGCCCCCGTCAGGGTCTGCTGCATGCCCCAACTGTCACAGCCAGTCATTCCCGTAACATCTTGAGTCAATTTCTGTGGCTTTTTCTAATCCTTCCCTCTGCTTTGGGGAGTTCATTTCACATCACGGTGTTATTTGGGCCATCTAAAACTATTTCCATCTTCCCATATGTGTTTGGTTCTCTCTAATTGGGGAAAGTTATTTTTGGTGTTTCCTCTTCTTTCCAACTTTGTAGATCTGCCCTATTTAGGAAAAAAAAATCTAGAACAGTTTTTGTTTTTTTAGAGGCATACCGGAGATGCCTTTAAAGTACTTCAAGCAACATTTTCACGTTCAAGATGGAAGTCAGTCAGGGGAGCCAAAGTTCAAAAACCTGGATTTTAGCCCTGGCTGTTGGTGCTGAAATAGAAAGAAAACCAAGCATCCAACTTACCCTTCAAGACGCGGTTCAGTGTCATCTCCTCCAGTCTCTCTTCCTATCCCATCCCAGGAAGATCCACATTGCCTGGAATTCAACAATCAAATCAGAGCTATACCTTTATTTTTTTAATATATTTCAGATACTTACTTATACCCCCAAAGGATTCTGCCAAACTTAAGGTATCTTTATAAAACTAAATATGCATTTAGTTTGATTAAATTAGAATTAATCTGTATTAGAAGCAACGTCTATCAACTGGTACACTTTTAATTTTTTTACATAAGTTTTTTTGTTTTTTAATTAGTGGCAGGATCTTGCTGGCTCTATCACCCAGGCTAACCCTAACCCTAACCCCAGCCCCAGCCACACCTCTAACCCTAAACCAACCTCACCCCTAACCCTAACACCCTAACCCTAACCATAACCCCCAAACCTAACCCACAACACTAACCCTAACGCCCTAACACCCTAACCCCCTAACCCTAACAGCCTAACACCCTGACCCTAACCCTAACCCTAAAACCTAACCCTAACACTAACACCTAACACCTAAACCCAACCCCAGCCCCAGCCTCAACCCTTACCCTTAACCCTTACCCTTAAACCTAAACCTATACCAAGCCCCTAACCCTACACCATACCCCTAAATCCAACCCAAACCCTAAATTTAAACCAGACACCAGCCCCAACCCCAACCGCTAATCCTAACCCTAGCCCTAACGCCAACCCGTAACACTAAACCTGACCCTAACCCTAACCCTACCCTCACCCCTAACCCCTACCCTAACCCCAACTCCAACCCCTAAACCCTAACCCAAACCCAACCCCTAGCCTGACCCCTACCCTAACCCTAGCCCTAACCCAAGCCTTAGCCCTAACCCTAAACCTACCCCTAACCCAAACCCTAACCCTAACCACTAACCCTAACCACCACCCGCAACCACAACCCTAACCTAACCATAACCTACCAAACCCTAACCCTAACCCCTACAACTACCACTAACCAAAACCCTAACCCTAACCACTAACCCTAACCTCCACCCCCAAAACCAACACTAAACTAACCCTAACCATACCCTACCCTACCAAACCCTAAACCGAACCCTAAGCTTAACCCCTAAGCCCTAACACCAGCCCTAACCCTAACCCATAACCCTAACCCTTAACCCCAACCCTAACATAACCCTAGCCCTAAACCTGGCCCTAACCCTAGCCCTAATAATAACCCCAACCCCAACCCCTATGCCTAGCCCTAGCCCTAACACCCACACCCGCACCACCCCCACCCTCACCCTAAACCCTGGCCATGGCCCTGGCCCTGGCCCTGGCCCTACCCTAAACCCTAACCCTAACACCTAAACCTAAACCTAACCCCAACCCTAACCCCTACCCCAACCCCTAACCCCAACCCCTAACCCTAACCCCAACACCAACCCCAACCCTAACCCTACCCCTACCCCAACCCATACCACAACCCTAACCCTAACCCCAACCCCAGCCCCAACTCCAACCCTAATCTTAACCCCTAGCCCTAACTCAAACACTAGCCCTACCCCTAACCCCTAGCCCTAGCCCCAAACCTAACCCTAACCCTAACCCCATAACCCTAACCCCATAACCCCAAGCCCAAGCCCTAACCCTAACCCCTAAACCTAACCCAAACGCAACCCCTAAAGCTAACCAAACCCCAACACCTAACGCCAACCCTAACCCCAGCCCCAACACTAACCCCTACACCTAACCCTAACCCTAACACTAGCCCTAGCCCTAACCCCTAGCCCTACCCTCAAACCTAACCCTAACCCTAACCCCACAACACTAACTCCTTAACCCCAACCCCAACCCTAACCCCTAACCCTAACCCAATCCCAGCCCCAACCCCAACCCCAAACCTAACCCCAACCCCTAACCCTACCCTAACCCAACCCCAAAATCAACCGCAGCCCCAACCCAAACCCCTATCCCTAACCCCTAACCCTAACACCAACACCAATCCCAAACCCTAACCCCAGACCCAACCCTAGCCCTAGCCCTAACCCAACCCAAGCCCCTAACCCTAACACTAACCCCAGCCCCTAAACCTAACCCTAAATCCAACCCTAACCCTAACCCACCCCCACCACAACCCTAACCCTAAACCCAACCCAACCATAACCCAAACCCCAACCCTACCCTAACCCTAATCCCAACCCCAGCCCTAGCCCTAACCCCTAAACCTACCCCCAACCATAACCCAACCCGACGTTACCCTACCCTAACCCACCCTAAACCCAACCCTAAACCTAACCCCAACCCCAACCATAACCCAACCCAACCCTACCCTAAACCTAACCAAACCCCAACCCCTAACCCCAACCCCGACCCCATAACCCTGAACCCACGACCAGGACTCTGACCATAACCCTAACCCAAAACCTATCCTAACACTACCCTAACACTTACCTACCAAAACCCTAACCCTACCCTAACACTAACTATACCCTAAAACTAGCCCTAGACCAAACCATAACCGCAACCCTAGCCCCAACCATAACCCTAACCATACCCCTGACCCTGAACCTAACACCCTAACCCTAACCCTAACCCCAAACCCAGCCCTAGTCCTAGCCCTAACCCCAAACCCCCAACCACAGCACCAACCCTAAACCTAAACCTAGCGCTAGACCTAACCCTAACCCCTAACCCCCAACCCAAAACACAACCCTAACACCAAGCCTAACCCTAACCCTCTAACCCTAACCCTAAACCCTAACCCTAAACCCTAGCCCTAGCCCCAAACCCAGCACCAACCCTAGCCCTAATGCGAACCCAAAACCACTCCAACCTAACTCTAACCTCTGACCCAGACCTCGATCCTGACCCTAACCCCACCCCTAACCCTACCCCAAGCCTAACCCCTAACCCAAGTCCAACCCTAACCCTAACCCCTAACCCTTAACTTTAACCCCTAACCCTAACGCCAACCCCTACCCCTAACCCTATCCCTACTCTAACCCCAACCCTTACCCTAACCCTAACACTAACACAACCCTAACCCAACCCTAATCCCTAACCCTAACCCTAAACTCTGACCTTAGACCCTGATCCCCAACTCATGACCCTGACCCTATCCCCTAACCCCACGCTCCTTCCCACTTGTACTTCTGTGGAACTGTATGTACCCTCCCACTCTGGACTCAGGAGAGATGCTGCCCCATGGCACTTGTGCCCAGGTCCTAGTCCACTAATGCTGAGCCATGAGTCATCCCTGGTCCTGCCCATCTCTGCTTGGTTTAGTCACTCAATGGCAGTAACAGAGCCCTCCTCAGCACCATGATCTATGTATCCAGTGGTTTAGGGGTAAATACACAGTGCTTGCAGAAAGGAAAGGTCTTGACTGGCTGAAGGACAGGGGCTGGCTCAACTCCATAGCAAACATGGAGCTGGGGACAGTAGAAGCATCTGGGGACAGTAGAAGCAGCTGGGGCCAGCTACCAAGGGATGGAAAGGTAGTGTCTGGACAGCCTCTCTCTCAGGGGGACACTAGGCAACAGGACTCAGCTTGTCATCTTTCTATACCTTAGGACAGTGTCCCTAACCCAGCACACCCAAATGCCGATCTATAGGAGAACAGGCAAACAAACACAATGGAATATGGTCCAGTGGAATAAACTATTGACACCCCTACAAAGGGGTGAATCTCCAAGTATGGAGTATTGCTATCCCAGCATAGGGATGATCTTTCAAGCAGTTACACTGAGTGAAAGAAGACAGACCACAACTGAACAAAACCCCCAAGTACGTACTGTATGGTTGTACTGACATGAGATCCCATAAAATTTATCTCATCTTTGGTGACTGAAGCAGATTCATGCTCTTGGGGGTGTCTCAATAGCAGCGGGTAAGGGTGGGAGGAGGGCACATTTATAATCTTAATCACAGCTGTGCCCTTGTGCTATATGTGAAAGTCACACCAAAAAAACTGTCAGTTTTTCTATCTGAACATGTTCAGTTTACTGTCTGCCAGTCATACCTCAATAAAGTTGCTTTAAAGAAATAATCAAGGTCCTCAGATAAGAACAACGAATGGAGGGAGGCATTGGAGGAAGGATGGAGATGACCATGTGGAGAGGCCATGAAAGCTATAGGCATGCTGTGGCCAACACAGCCATGGGAAGACTCCATCCATCAAACATATAGGTTTCTATCTTATGCAACTAGAACAAGAAGAACCAATTAAATCCAAAGTAAGCAGGAAAATAAAAGTAATTAAAATTAGAGAAGAAATAAATAAATTTATTTATTTTTTTTTTGTAGAGACAGAGTCTCACTTTATGGCCCTTGGTAGAGTGCCGTGGCCTCACACAGCTCACAGCAACCTCCAACTCCTGGGCTTAAGCGATTCTCTTGCCTCTGCCTCCCAAGTAGCTGGGACTACAGGCGCCCGCCACAACGCCTGGCTATTTTTTTTTTTTTTTTTTGGTTGCAGTTTGGCTGGGGCTGGGTTTGAACCCGCCACCCTTGGTATATGGGGCCGGCGCCCTACGGACTGAGCCACAGGCGCCGCCCGAAATCAATAAATTTCAAAACAAGAAATCAATAGTGAAAATCAACAAAACCAACAGCTGGTTCTTTAAAAAGATCAATAACATGAATAATCATCTCAGGATAACAAAGAAAAAGAGACGGAGAGAGACACAAATTATTAATATCAGCAATGACAGAAGGGATATTTCTACAGACCCTATGAACATTAAAAGAATAAAAAAGGAATATTTTGAAGATTTTATTACCATAAATTTGACAACCTGAATGAAACAGACAAATCACTTGAAATACATGATTTGCCAAAATGCACATAAGAAACAAATAATTGGAACAGGCATGTATCTGTTAAAGAACTTGCAACAATAATTAATAACCTTCCAAAGCAGAAACCATCAGGGCCAGATGGGTTCACTGGTGAATCCTACCAAAAATTTCAGGGAAAAGTTATACCAATCTCAATGGCTCCCAGAAGACAGGAGCAAAGCAAATACTTCCTAACTCATTTCGTACTGTAGTACCAAAAACAGACATAAAAAGTAAAAAAAAGAAAGAAAGAAATACAGACCAATTATCTCTCATGAACACAGATGCAAAAAATTCCACCTAAACATTAGCACATAAAATCCACTAATATCTATAAATAATTATAATGGTGGCCAAGTTGGAGGTACTACAGATATGACAGGCATGTCCAACATTTGAAAATCAATTAATGTAACCAGCACTTCAACAGGCTAAACAAAGTAAGTCACATCGTCTTATCAGTAGATGCAGAAAAAGCATGTGACAAAAGTTAGCAACGGTTTATGATAAAAACTCTCCACAAACTAGGAATAGAGGAGAATTTTCTCAACTTCATGAAGAACACATACAAAAACCTTAATGGTGAGAAACTTAACAAATTAGATCAGGAGCAAGGTAAGATGTTCACTTTCACCACTGTTTTCAACATCATACTGGAAGCTCTACCTAATGCTATTAAGAAAGTAAAATGAAGAAATATGATTTTGTAGGAAGAAATAAAATGGTCTTTCTTCACTGATGACATGTAAAAAATTTTAAATAACCAAATAAAAAAACCAAAACCCTGAAACTAAGTGATTATGGCCATGTTGCAGATTATACAGTTAATGTGCAAAATTCTGCAACAAATAAGTAAAATTTGACATTAAAAACACATTATCATTTACATTAGCACACCCAAAATGAAATACTTAGGTATAAATGTAACAAATTATGTACAAGATCTATATGAAGAAAACTAAAGGCTCTGACAAATGAACTAAACAAATGGGAGAAATAGTCTGAAAAAACTTCAGAAAGCTTGTGGGAAAATGGAATTAAAAGACAAGAATAAGGCCGGACACAGTGGCTCATACCTGTAATCCCAGCACTCTGGGAGGCCAAGGCAGGTGGATTGCCTGAGCTCAGGAGTTCAAAACCAACCTGAGCAAGAGCAAGACCCCAAAACAGCCAGACGTTGTTGTGGGTGCCTGTAGTCACAGCTATTCGGAAGGCTGAGGCAAAGGGACATCTAGAGACCAGAGTCTGAGGTTGCTGTGAGCTATGATGTCATGGCACTCTACCAATGGTGACAGAGTAAGACTCCATCTTCCCCCCCCCCAAAAAAAAAAAAAAAGATAAAACGTATTAAGTCCATTCCTCAAATAAATTCCATAAAGTTCAAGATATTTTTGTGAGTGATGATACCACCCATTTAGTCTATCCTTAAAGAACTGAGGGTCCTGGGAATATGACCATGACAATGCAGTCTTTTTTACATTACTAACTAAATAAAAATGAGTTCCCTTTCAAGATTTTTTTTAAGTTAAGGAAACAAAAATCAGAGGGAGCCAAATCAGGACTGTAAGGTGGATGATTAATGATTTCCCACTGAAACTCTCACAAAATTGCCCTTGTTTGATGAGAGGAATGAACAGGAGAATTGTTGCAGTTGACAAGGACTTCAGCTAAAGCTTTCTTGGGTGTTTTTTATGCTAAATATTTGGCTCACTTTTTCAAAACACTCACATAATAAGTACATGTTACCATTATTTGGCCTTCCAGAAAGTCAACAGCAAAATGCCTTCCTCATCCCTACAAAATTGTTTTTTTTTTTAACCAGTCTTCTTTTGCCTTAACTGGACAGAGACAGAACATTGGCAATATAAAATGCACAAAGATACAGGAAAATATGAAAAGTATGAAAAAGATAAAGAAGACAGAGTTCAAAACACACTTCACTCCTTCAAGCAGTTACTCTACAGCCCTAAGAAAATGAACAGGCCCCATATGCCACACCCTTTCCACTTGCCTCCTCTCTCCTCCTGATCTGACCACTACTTCAGTCTAGGTGCTCTGGCTGTACCTATACTGAGCCCAGTTCCTCCTCAGTGCCTTTAATGAGAGACTCCTCTCCTCTGTGTGGGGGTCCCCAGCACTGAACCACTGCTCACACACCACCTCCTCTAGGAAGCCTGCCCAGATGCTGCTGCTGGAGGGGCACCTCCACACGTCTCCTTGCTGTGCTTTGTGTTCTCCATGCTGCTCATCATACTTTGAAAGTGCATTGTCCATTTATCTGTGTACCCGTCTGTCTGCTCCTCACCAGAATGGAGGACCATGACAGCCGAGACTTTTCTTTCTTTCTTTTTTCCTTGAGACAACACACCAGGCCCAGCCAAGACTTTTCTACACCCCTTGGCCACGGCACCGCCTGGTGGTGTGTGCTCCTTGAATAAATATATGGATAAACCAACAGATGAGTGAACACTTCTGCTGCAACTTTCTCAGCCAGGTTTCTCTTCTGCAAAACAGTCATGATGATAGCTTCTACCACCAAGGCTATTTTCAATAATTCATAGCACTTCTGGCTTTAAGCTGTTATCAGAGATGTACCATATTTAAATTTTAAAATGTAATTTACACAGCTAATTCCATCATTTTCACATTTCTGTCCTCATCAAAATAGAAAAGGATGGTTGAACAAAATGTTTGACCTTCCTAGTGAACTGTTTACATTGTGTGACCCACATGAGCCCATGGCCCTTGTTTGATGGCAATGATGGTGGCCACTGTTATCCTAAATAACCATTACATACAAGACACTGGAGACAGGTCCTGGAGAGGCCAAATGCCCTATGTGCCAACATCTAGAAATTACTTATTTACTTGCAAGGCCTGCTGTCATAGATAAGTTAAAAAACTGAATTCCATAGCATCAGTCAAGGATCCAGAGCATTCTGTGCACCCACTAAAATATTGACTAACTATAAATTTAGTCTAAATAAAAATACTTTAAAATTATAGCCATTTTAAGAACAACAGACATTTTAAACTTGCAATCTATAGAGAGGGGGATGTGTCTAACATACACTATGTTAATTAATAACATTAATAATATGTACTTATACTATAAGGGTATAAAAATAACAAAAAACACAAGAAAACAGAACAGCTCTTTAAAGAGATATCTTTGCTGTTCTCTGGACTTGCTGGCTTTTCTCTGAATAAAAAATAAAATTATTAGTCTCTCATCCACTTTCTTTCTCAGATTCTTAAAAAACCAAGACTTAATTACAACCTTTTTTTCCTTTTTCTAACCTTAGACTTAAAATTTTTAAAAGCCAATAAAGGCTCAGTGCCCATAGCACAGTGGTTATGGTGCCAGCCACATACACCAAGGATGGCGGGTTCAATCCCATCCCAGGCCAGCTAAACAACAATGACAACTGTAACAAAAAATAGCCGGGCATTGTGGCAGGTGCCTATAGTCCCAGCTACTTGGGAGACTGAGGCAAGAGAATAGCTTAAGCCCAAGAGTTTGAGGTTTCTGTGAGTTGTGACGCCACAGCACTCTACCGAGGGTGACATAGTAAGACTCTGTCTCAAAATAAAAAAATAAATAATAAAATAAAATTCATGAAAGAAAGGGAAGATTAAAAAAATAAATAAAAAGCTAATAAATAGGAGAAATATAAAGAAGGACATAAAAATAAAGATACACTTTTCTCACCTAATGTGCACAATGTACAGGTATACAGCATACCCTGGATGAAGGGCTTAGCTACAACTTGAACTTCACCTTAGAAACATAAACAATGTCATCTAATCATTTGTACACTCATATTAATCTTAAATAAAAATAAAAAGCTAAATAAATAAATTTTGGTGAAGTCTAATTTAAAAATATATACTTTTCATAAAAAATTTACATAAGAAAAAATCTTACAGAAAAACTTTTTATCTTAATTTTTTAAATTTAAGACAAAAATAGGACTTAAACATGTCAAAAATAGTTCACAGTCATGAAAGTTCATAAAATCTTTTTTAATTTTATATGTGATAAGTTAACTATAATAAAAAACCTCTAAAATAACAAAGTTTTCTGTTCTCAATTTATAAATCATTTCTTTTTTTTTTTTTTGAGACAGAGTCGCATGCAGTCACCCTGTGATTGAGTGCTGAGGTGTTATTGCTCACAGCAACCTCAAACTTTTGGGCTCAAGTGATCCTCTTGCCTCAGCCTCTCCTGTAGCTGGGACAACATGTGCCCCCCACAATGCCTGGCTATTTTTAGAGATGGGGTCTCACTCTTGCTCAGGCTGGTCTCGAACTTGTAAGCTCAAGCGATCCACCTGCCTAAGCCTCCCAGAGTATAAGTCATATTTACAGCATCATAAATTTCTGTTATTATACATATACTTAAACTAATAAAGGCATCAAAAGTTTAAAGCTCAAAGTTAATCTGCCATTATAAAATTAAAATACAAAATTTGTTAAACACTATCTTTTACCTACTAAAAACTGTGGTTGCTACATTACAAATGTCCTCAAAATAAAATACACTTAACAAAGTCAATTGCTCATTTAAAACTAAAACAAAAGGGGGGGTCTTCTTTACTTTTTAAACCACCAGCTACTTTTCTTTCCTAATTAACTCTACTGTGTCTGACTCTTAAAGTATCTATCTGGGCATATTCTTAACAAATGACTTCTTCTAATTTACATTATATTTCAGAAATTAATTCCTTCTCTTCCATTTATACTAAAAGGTAGTAAAAAACACCAAATATTAACCAATTCTAATTTTCAAACCATATATTTTCAACTACATAAAAATTTTATTTTTTCCCACTTAGACTATCCACTTACCACCAGACATCAACATTTACAACAACACCAAACATCCACCTATATGAACAACCACTAGACCAGTGATTTTCAACCACTGCACCATGACACACTGGTATGCTATGAGAGGATCTTAGGTGTGCCATGAAAATTTTTAAAGATCATTAATTATTTTCAAAACAAGTTTCAAACCACAGTAAGTATCTTTTTTTACTCTTTTTTTCATCAACATAATTTAAGTGTGCCATGAAAGTTTAACTATAGGTTCAAGTGCCATGAGATGAAAAAGGTTGAAAAACACTTCTCTAAACAAACATCAACTTCCGCCCTAACAGAGAGCTGATTACAAAGCCCACTACTCACACTGCTCTCTTTTCAACAAAAAATTAAAGCAGTCAATGACCCATTTCTCAAAGAACTGGGCTCTGCAAGTAAAAGAAAAAATATTAGACAGTTAATAAGACATAAACAGGACAGCTAACAAATACAACTAAACTACTTTAACTATTTTAAACTAACTTAAGTCAGACAAGCCTAAGTTATCATACTAAATTAACTAAAAATAGCACTAATCAAGACCTTACAAGAAAATTTCCTTAAATTAAAAACTCATCAATGTCCCAAAGACCGTCTGACATATAGTCATATGTCATATAAAGTATTGTTTACAACACCCTAACTAAGACCTTAGGAAGAAGACTCCCCCCGAAAAATATAACTAACCAAATATTTAGTCTACAATAAAAAGTCTTTAAAACACACAAAATACCAAGATCCCTAAATAAACTACTCTCAAACACCTGACTGGGATTTGTGGCCCAGAACAGAGAAAAAAGACACCAGACTCCAGCTAAAACAATACATCCCTTAATCTTCTTAATCAGACTATAATAATTTCTCAAAATATAGACATTCTACCTTTCCATCAAGATAAAATATATAAAGTTATTTAATTCAAACAATAACACATATATCAAATTTTATTAAGAGTTGTGGACACTACACTATTAGACATCATATGCCTTTCCTACACCATATAAAAAACATATAACACTAAATAGACACACCTAATAAATATAATGAAAAATGACATCTCCCCAACACCTGCCATAGTGATAATACACCTATTCAGTACTACCAAATAAGCCTCTTTATCCATTTTTTATAATGCCTACTATGACTATTAGTCTTAATATTCAGATTAGCTACTTGATCTGCTCTATAACAAAAGCCTTAAATACTACTTCTCAAGCTTGAAGTACTATTAATACAAAATTAAGACAAGTTACAAAAACTTAATAAAATCAAACTGCACTAAACAATGTCTTACTAAGACATAACCAGAAATGCCAAAATTTCAAAGATATATATTATTTTGGCAAATAATGCCCAATTAAAAAATACAGACTATTAATAACATAATCCAAAACACAACTCAAAGGAACAAATTCATTAACACTAAAATACAAACGCTATGGTCCTAACAGAACAATAGCCGTGTTGGGAGGGGTGATCCCCCTGTTACTCCAATTACTATCTATATTACTACACATGAAACATGCCTACTTTCCTGTCTCTTTACTCGCTGTATTAACTTACAACTAAAATACCTATGATCGGCTTGGTGCCTGTAGCACAGTGGTTATGGCGCCAGGCACATGTACAAAGGCAGACCCAGGCCAGCTAAATAACAAGGACAACTGCAACAAGAAAATAGCCAGGCATGGAGAGGCAGAGCAAGATGGCAGCTGAGTAACAGCTTCCTTGCATCTGGGCACCGTGAGTCTAGGGAGATAGGACTCCAGGCATCTCTGGCTGGTGGGATCTGCCTATCATCACCCCTGAGAGGATACAGGGAGTCAGAGAGAGACTTCTGGACCCCAAGAGGAGGACTAAAACAGTGGAAAACCTGCAAGTGGTCACGTGTGTTCAATCCGTCTAAACCCGCCCGCAACTGTAAGTTCAGTAGCAGCGAGACTGCAAACCAGAAAGACCTTAACTGTGAACTGTTTTGGTGTCTTTGGACTTGGCACTCAGCTGAACTGCCTTGGGGAGAGCCTGAGCAGGAATGCGGAGAACTTTGGCCTTTGTCTGGGGCCCCAGTCTGAGCCGCTGAGCCAGACGGAGCTAATAGTGTTTGGCTCTGGGTCACAGGCAGACATTGTGAGCAATCTGCCCCGGCAAGCTCCACCCTCAGGGTCGCAGAGCTAGAATTGGGTGGGAGCTGGTAACCCAGTGACCAAGTAGCCTAAGGGCGGGGTCTGAGCCGCCTTGCAGCCCTAACTCTCGGGGGCAGAGGGAGACCAGTTTTGGCACACAGTGTAAGTGGATAGCCACTTCAGCAGTGATTCCAGCAACAAGCACTTCCCTGGGAAAGCTTCTGCTCAGCAAGTGAACAAGTTCAAAGTGCCTTTTAAGTGGGCTGAAGAGAGATTTAGGGTGTCTACCTGCTGGGGTTTGAGAAATCAGCAGCCTTCAGTCGTATCAGAACTGTGATTAACATCTCATACCCCAGAAGACAACGTGTTGCCCAGACAATATTCAATGACATATACATACTGCTTTGTTTTGGGTTGTGTTTTTTTTTTTTGGTTTGGTTTTTTTTTTGTTTATTTTGATGATGTTGATTGTTGTTTTGATTTTTAAGTTCAACCTTTTCCATACAGATCCTTTTTCTTTCTCAATTTTTCTAGTTTAATTATAATTTCCCATTGCTGCCTATTTCAATAATTAGAACTTCATTCTTGTTAGTGTTTCTACCGCTATTATTTGGTTTTCCACCCAATTTTATCCTGTAAAGTTTTCTGTTTGCTTGTTTTGGTTTGATTTATAGCATTTTTATCTTTCCTCTCTATTTGGTGGAGGTGGGGTACTGTGTCTAATCAGGTTACCAAAGAGCTGCTGACCTCAAGGGAACCACCAAACTGGGCACCCCCAGAAGGTGCGGCATTTTTAAAGTTGTGTCAAAGTACCCTACTGTACACCTATATTGCTCTGTCTCCCTCTTTCTGTGCCTCTATTCTTTTCGTCAATATTCTTTTTACCCACCCCCTCTCCTTTCTCTATTTTTCTTTTTTTTTCTTTTCACTCCTTCCTCCTTTCTTTCATCCCTTTCTTGCTCTTCAACCTTCTCACAATTCTAGTCCTGTAACCCTTAGTACACAGGCACGAGAACTTAAAGAGCAAGAGGAAGTGAAAGGAAAATTAGGGCAAGGAAACAGATAAAAGAAATCACTCATGAGGAAGAATCAGCAGAAAACTCCAGGCAACATGAAGAACCAGTCCAGAACAACCCCACTAAGGGACCATGAGGTAGCTACTGCAGATGATTCCACCCATAAAGAAATGTTAGGAATGACAGAAAGGGAATTTAGAATACACATGTTGAAAACAATGAAAGAAATGATGGAAACAATGAAGGAAACTGCTAATAAAGTGGAAAATAACCAAAAGGAAATCCAAAAACAGAATCAAATAAGAGATGAACCATATGAAGAATATAAAAAGGATATAGCAGAGCTGAAGGAACTGAAACAGTTAATTAGGGAACTTAAAGATGCAATGGAAAGTATCACCAACAGGTTAGACCATGCAGAAGAAAGAATTTCAGAAGTAGAAGACAAAGTTCTCGAGATAACTCAGATAGTAAAAGAGGCAGAAAAGAAGAGAGAGAAAGCAGAACGTTCATTGTGGAATTATGGGACTTTATGAAGTGTTCCAACATACGAGTTATAGGAATTCCAGAAGGGGAAGAAGAATGCCCCAGAGGAATGGAAGCCATACTAGAGAATATTATAAAAGAAAATTTCCCAAATATCACCAAAGATTCTGACACACTGCTTTCAGAGGGATATCGGACCCCAGGTCGCCTCAACTCTAACCGAGCTTCTCCAAGACACATTGTGATGAACCTGTCCAAAGTCAAGACAAAAGAAAAGATTCTGCAAGCTGCCAGGAGTAAGCGCCAATTGACCTACAGGGGCAAATCCATCAGAGTGACCGCAGACTTCTCCAATGAAACTTTCCAAGCAAGAAGACAATGGTCATCTACCTTTAATCTACTTAAACAGAACAATTTCCAGCCCAGAATTCTGTACCCTGCTAAGCTAACCTTCAAAATTGACGGAGAAATCAAATCATTTACGGATATACAAACATTGAGGAAATTCGCCACAACAAGACCAGCTGTACAGGAAATACTTCAACCTGTTCTGCACACTGACCACCACAATGCATCAGCAGCAAAGTAAGAACTCAGAAATTAAAGGACAGAACCAAACCTCCACACTGATGCAAAAGATAAAACTAAGCAATGGACTCTCACCAAATAAGACGAATAGAATACTACCACACTTATCAATTATCTCAATAAATGTTAATGGCTTGAATTCCCCACTAAAGAGACATAGATTTGTTGACTGGATTAAAAAACACAAGCCATCCATTTGCTGTCTGTAAGAAACACACCTGGCTTCAAAAGAGAAATTAAAGCTCTGAGTCAAGGGTTAGAAGACAATTTTTCAGGCAAATGGACTTTAGAAGAAAAGAGGAGTTGCAATCTTATTTTCTGATACATGTGGATTTAAAGCAACTAAAGCCAAAAAAGACAAAGATGGTCACTTTATATTGGTCAAGAGAAAAATACAACAAGAAGACATTTCAATTCTAAATATTTATGCACCCAATTTAAATGCTCCCAGATTCTTCAAACAGACCTTACTCAGTCTGAGCAATATGATATCTGATAATACCATCATAACAGGGGACTTTAACACCCCACTTACAGAGCTGGACAGATCCTCTAAACAGAAATTAAACAGAGATATAAGAGATTTAAATGAGACCCTAGAGCAACTGTGCTTGATAGATGCATATAGAACACTCCACCCCAAAGATAAAGAATATACATTCTTCTCATCACCCCATGGAACATTCTCCAAAATTGATCATATCCTGGGACACAAAACAAATATCAACAGAATCAAAAGAATTGAAATTTTACCTTGTATCTTCTCAGACCATAAGGCACTAAAGGTGAAACTCAACTCTAACAAAAACGCTCGACCCCACCCAAAGGCATGGAAATTAAACAATCTTCTGTTGAATAACAGATGGGTGCAGGAAGAAATAAAACAGGAAATCATTAACTTCCTTGAGCATAACAACAATGAAGACACAAGCTACCAAAACCTGTGGGATACTGCAAAAGCAGTTTTGAGAGGAAAATTCATCGCTTTAGATGCCTACATTCGAAAAACACAAAGAGAGCACATCAACAATCTCACAAGCGATCTTATGGAATTGGAAAAAGAAGAACAATCTAAGCCTAAACTCAGTAGAAAAAAAGAAATATCCAAAATCAAATCACAGATCAATGAAATTGAAAACAAAAGAATCATTCAGAAAATTAATGAAACAAGGAGTTGGTTTTTTGAAAAAATAAATAAAATAGATAAACCATTGGCCAGACTAACAAGGAATAGAAAAGTAAAATCTCTAGTAACCTCAATCAGAAATGATAAAGGGGAAATAACAACTGATCCCACAGAGATACAAGAGATCATCTCTGAATACTACCAGAAACTCTATGCCCAGAAATTTGACAATGTGAAAGAAATGGATCAATATTTGGAATCACACCCTCTCCCTAGACTCAGCCAGGAAGAAACAGAGCTCCTGAACAGACAAATTTCTAGCACTGAGATCAAAGAAACAATAAAAAAATCTTCCAACCAAAAAATGCCCTGGTCCAGATGGCTTCACTCCAGAATTCTATCAAACCTTCAAGGAAGAGCTTATTCCTGTACTGCAGAAATTACTCCAAAAAGTGGAAGAAGAAGGAATCTTCCCCAACACATTCTATGAAGTAAACATCACCCTGATACCAAAACCAGGAAAAAACCCAAACAAAAAGGAGAATTTCAGACCAATCTCACCCATGAACATAGACGCAAAAATTCTCAACAAAATCCTAGCCAATAGATTACAGCTTATCATCAAAAAAGTCATTCATCATGATCAAGTAGGCTTCATCCCAGGGATGCAAGGCTGGTTTAACATACGCAAGTCTATAAACGTTATCCACCATATTAACAGAGGCAAAAATAAAGATCACATGATCCTCTCAATGGATGCAGAAAAAGCATTTGATAAAATCCAGCATCCTTTTCTAATTAGAACACTGAAGAGTATAGGCATAGGTGGCACATTTCTAAAACTGATTGAAGCTATCTATGACAAACCCACAGCCAATATTTTACTGAATGGAGTAAAACTCAAAGCTTTTCCTCTTAGAACTGGAACCAGACAAGGTTGTCCTCTGTCACCTTTACTATTCAACGCAGTGCTGGAAGTTCTAGCCAATACAATTAGGCAAGACAAGGAAATAAAGGGAATCCAAATGGGAGCAGAGGAGGTCAAACTCTCCCTCTTTGCTGACGACATGATCTTATACTTAGAGAACCCCAAAGACTCAAACACAAGACTCCTAGAAGTCATCAAAAAATACAGTAATGTTTCAGGATATAAAATCAATGTCCACAAGTCAGTAGCCTTTGTGTACACCAATAACAGTCAAGATGAGAAGCTAATTAAGGACACAACTCCCTTCACCATAGTCTCAAAGAAAATGAAATACCTAGGAATATACCTAACGAAGGAGGTGAAGGACCTCTATAAAGAAAACTATGAAATCCTCAGAAAGGAAACAGCAGAGGATATTAACAAATGGAAGAACATACCATGCTCATGGATGGGGAAGAATCAACATTGTTAAAATGTCTATACTTCCCAAAGCAATCTACTTATTCAATGCCATTCCTATCAAAATACCAACATCGTACTTTCAAGATTTGGAAAAAATGATTCTGCATTTTGTATGGAACCGGAAAAAACCCCGGTTCCATACAAAATGCATACAAAATAGCTAAGGCAGTTCTCTGTAACAAAAATAAAGCTGGGGGCATCAGCATACCAGATTTTAGTCTGTACTACAAAGCCATAGTGCTCAAGACAGCATGGTACTGGCACAAAAACAGAGACATAGACACTTGGAATCGAATTGAAAGCCAAGAAATGAAACTAACATTTTACAACCACCTAATCTTTGATAAACCAAACAAGAACATACCTTGGGGGAAAGACTCCCTATTCAATAAATGGTGTTGGGAGAACTGGATGTCTACATGTAAAAGACTGAAACTGGACCCACACCTTTCCCCACTCACAAAAATTGATTCAAGATGGATAAAGGACTTATATTTAAGGCATGAAACAATAAAAACCCTCAAAGAAAGCATAGGAAAAACACTGGAAGATATTGGCCTGGGGAAAGACTTCATGAAGAAGATTGCCATGGCAATTGCAACAACAACAAAAATAAACAAATGGGACTTCATTAAACTGAAAAGCTTCTGTACAGCTAAGGAGACAATAACCAAAGCAAAGAGACAACCTACACAATGGGAAAGGATATTTGCATATTTTCAATCAGACAAAAGCTTGATAACCAGGATCTATAGAGAACTCAAATTAATCCACATGAAAAAAGCTAACAATCCCATATATCAATGGGCAAGAGACATGAATAGAACTTTCTCTAAAGACGACAGACGAATGGCTAACAAACACATGAAAAAATGTTCATCACCTCTTTATATTAGAGAAATGCAAATCAAAACAACCCTGAGATATCATCTAACCCCAGTGAGAATGGCCCACATCACAAAATCTCAAAACTGCAGATGCTGGCGTGGATGTGGAGAGAAGGGAACACTTTTACACTGCTGGTGGGACTGCAAACTAGTACCACCTTTCTGGAAGGAAGTATGGAGAAACCTCAAAGCACTCAAGCTAGACCTCCCATTTGATCCTGCAATCCCATTACTGGGCATCTACCCAGAAGGAAAGAAATCCTTTTATCATAAGGACACTTGTACTAGACTGTTTATTGCAGCTCAATTTACAATCGCCAAAATGTGGAAACAGCCTAAATGCCCACCAACCCAGGAATGGATTAACAAGCTGTGGTATATGTATACCATGGAATACTATTCAGCCATTAAAAAAAATGGAGACTTTACATCCTTCGTATTAACCTGGATGGAAGTGGAAGACATTATTCTTAGTAAAGCATCACAAGAATGGAGAAGCATGAATCCTATGTACTCAATTTTGATATGAGGACAATTAATGACAATTATGGTTATGGGGGGGGAAACAGAAAGAGGGAAGGAGGGAGGGGGGTGGGGCCTTGTTGTGTGTCACACTTTATGGGGGCAAGACATGATTGCAAGAGGGACTTTACCTAACAATTGCAATCAGTGTAACCTGGCTTATTGTACCCTCAATGAATCCCCAACAATAAAAAAAAAAGAAAGAAAAAAGAAAATAGCCAGGCATTGTGGTGGGTGCCTGTACTACCAGCTACTTGAGAGGCTGAGGCAAAAGAATCACTTAAGCCCGAGAGTTTGAGGTTGCTTTGAGCTGTGACACCACAGCACTCTACCCAGGGTGACATAGTGAGGCTCTGTCTCAAAAAAAATTAAATAAATAAAAAATAAAATAAAACACCTATGATCCCAAAATTAACACTTTAAATCATAGCCATTATTACCATGTCAAAGAAAGGAAAATCCATAGATATAAACCTGTAAACAAAAGTAAAAAATGACAATGGCCTCTGTTATCCTAAACAACCAGTACATACTAGATACTACTAGATAAGCCCTGATGAAACCAAGTAAGCCTACATGCCAACATCTAAAAATTATTTATTCACTTCCAAGACCTACTGTCATAGATAAGACACTAGACTACATAATACCAAAGACACAGGACACTCTATACACTCAATAAAATAGTAATTATACATTTATTCTAAATAAAAATATAACCACTTAAAAAAAATAGGCCAGGCGCGGTGGGTCACACCTGTAATCCTAGCACTCTGGGAAGGTCAAGGCAGATGGATTGCCTGAACTCACCAGTCCCAGACCAGCCTGAGCCACAGCAAGACCCCCGACTCTAAAAATAGCTAGGCGTTGTGGTGGGTGCCCATAGTTCCAGCTACTCGGGAGGTTGAGGCAAGAGGATCACTTGAGTCCAAGCGTTTGAGGTTCCTGTAAGCTGTGATGCCACCGCACTCTGCCGAGGGTGACAAAGTGAGATTCTGTCTCAAAAATATAAAAAATATATTTTAACCTTATAATCTATAGAGAGGGAGATCCATTTAATATATACTATGCTAGTTAATAACATTACTTATACTTTACTATAAAAATATAAAAGTAACCCCCCAAAAAACAGTTCTTTAAAAAGATATCCTTGTTTGTAAAAATAAAATAAAAAGATATCATTGCTGTTTATAACAATAAAATTATTAATCTCTCATGCACTTCTCCGGTAATTCACTTAAATGACAGACTCATTAGTCCAACAACAGCCACACTCACTCAGAGGAAAAGCACGAAGAGCAAACAGGTGCAGGGTGAGCTGCACTGATAAGCCCGACCTGCACGCAGGTGTCTGCAGACTGCTGGGACTTGCACCTCCCGAGCAGCAACACGTGGTGAAGGGAGGTGGGCCAGTGCATTGAACTGTCCGGTAGGAACTGGGTATTTCCCGATTTGGGAGTTAATGGTCGCCACCTGGGACAATGTCCCTCCTTAGGGTCAAATGCCTGGGAGTACTTTGTGTGTGGTGGCAAACATGACCTAGCAATCCGTCACCACTGGAGAATCTGAGGGGCACGAAAAAAAGAGCATTATTTATCATGCTGCTATTGCGAGTTCCCCAGAAGTATAAAATTATTGGAAGTAAGCGACTTTTTTTTTCCTCAGGGTGAGAATCTCACCGTCTCCTCGGGTAGAGCGCTGTGCCGTCATAACTCACAGCAACCTCAAACTCCTGGGCTCCAGCGGTCCTCCTGCCTCAGCCTCCCCCCAGTAGCTGGGACTACAGGTGCTGCCACCCCGCCCGGCCAGGAAGTAAACGACTTTTATAAACAACGCTGTCAACACCCCGTCAGTAAAGCAGAGACGCCATCCAACTTGCTTGCAAAGGCCGAGCCCGACCCCAATCCAGCGCAACACAGCTGTGGAACCAAGCGCCCGGGTAACAGTGTGAGGTCACTTCAGTGTGGAGAAACCACTCAGTGGGCTTCACACCGGCGGCCAAAGCAACGTGGGTGTGGAGGACCTCGGTGTGGACACAGTGGGCTCCCCGTTTCCACTTTACACACAGAGTCCCACTCCCGGTTCTCTGGACCAGCTGCCCTTCAGCAGGCGGGGCTGGGACAAGAAGGTCACACTCACAGTTGCACTCTTGCAGCCCTGGCGTCCCGAGGGCGTAGCGCTGAGGCGGTGGCGGTGCCTCATCCGCTCAGGCAGATGTTCTCTCAACCCGGCGCGCCGCGAGGCCGCGCGTTCTCTCACCCGGGCGCACGGAGGCGGCGGCGCCACGTCGTCCCACACCCGCGCCCGCGCTACGGTCCACCCCCTGCTGGCCGTGGCGTGCATTGCAGTCTCGCCAAGCTCGGTGCCCCCGAGAGTGGGGTGGGACCTTACTTCCAGTTCCTGTCCCCCGACATCCCTCTCCTGGAGCTGTTCCTGCCCTAATCCACAGACCTTGTGGGTGTTCCTGCACCTGTTGACAGGAGCTTTGCGTATGTGATTAATTTAACGATTTTGAGATTAGAAATGATACAGGATTACCCTGGGTGGACCCAATGTAATCGCAAGGGTCTTTGTAAGAGAGCGGCGGGAGGCCACGGGGAGAGGAGTCTCTGCTGCAGGTTCGGAGGTGGTGGCGAGAGGCTACAAGCCGGAGCCGGCAGCTTGTGTGGCAAATGGGGTGGGCGTACACTGCCCCTGACACCGCAGAAGTCAGGCAGTGCAGCCAGTGCCTCGACTTCAGACTCCTAACCTCCAAAACTGTAAGAATTCTAACAGATTTGTGGGTTTTAAGCCACTAAGTTTGTGGTAATTTGTTACAGTATTAGCAATCTAATACAACTGGCGTTTGCTACTCATTCCATTAAAACAATTAAGTTATTATCTTTTAAACAACAGGTAAAAGAATGAGGCTCTACCCTATTTCATCCCTTCCTTTTCTGCATGGGGCCTTAGGATCCTGCATTTCCTAAGGATTGTTCCTCTAGTGCACCTTTCAATCAGAATCTGCCCTGAAGCTCCTCTCCCGAATAACTTCACTGATAATCCACCAATCCACATCAAAATGATGCAGATCCTTGATTTTTCAGCCTCTTGGCCATATTTGAGATTTATGCCAGGCTCTCCTTCCAAAAGGGGCTCTTCTCCCTCAATTTCAGTTCACCGTTCTCTTCAAAATCTACTTTTCTTCTTACATTCCCAGTCAGGTTTCGTGGCCCCACCATACATTTCTTACAGCTCAAGTGAGAAATCTTGAAGCCATTGTTGGTTTCTCACAAGGACCCCTCAACCCTCAGAGAATTCTAGCTTGTGCTGTTTAAATTCCATATTCTCCTTTATGTCATCTCTTCCACTGACTAACCTTTATATTTTATCATCTGTTTTATTGCAATAAAATTGCAATAAATTCATATCTTGACTCCAGCCTGCTCCTGAAGTTCCATTTTCCACTCTTCCTGTAAAGGTAATTTCTCTAACATGTAAATCTGATCATGTTACTTCCAAAGTTGACCCTGACCACTAACCTTACCCTCACCCTGACCCTAACCCTAGCCTAGAACCTATACCTGACGCTGACCCTAACCCTGACTCTGACCCTGACCCCTAACCCTGACCCTGACCCTAACCCTAGCCCTGACCCTAACCCTAACCCCTAATCCTGACCCTCACCCTAACATCTAAGTGCTAACCCTTGTACACTGTTACAATTATTGCTGTTAATATATAACAAATCATATCAGAATGTTTGTGGTCTCATACAACTGTGGGACGCATTCATTACTGATCTATGTAAATACCACCAAAGGATGTTAAATGTCTTTTCATTTTGACCCTTCCTCTACTATTTTGCATACAAAATAAGACAAGTACGTCTCCCTTGGACTACTAGGGCCCTGATATAGGAAATAATTTGAGTGGCACCTGTGGCTCAAAGGAATAGGGCACCAGCCCCATATGCGGGAGGTGGTGGGTTCAAACCCAGCCCTGGCCAAAAACTTCAAAAAAAATAATAATAATAATTTTAGGCCAGGCCCAGTGGCTCACACCTGTAATCTCATTACTGTGGGAGGCAGAGGCTGGTGGATCACCTCAACTCAGGAGTTCTAGACCGGCCTGAGCAAAGTGAGGCCCCATCTCTATTAAAAATGGAAAAGCCACTGGGCATTGTGGTGGGCACCTATAGTCCCAAATTCCTGGGAGTCTGAGGCAAGAGGATCACTTAAACAGAGGAGTTTTAGCTTGCTTAAGCTATAACACCATGGCACTCTACCCCAGTGACTCTGTAAGACTCTGTCTCAACAAAAACAAGATAAAATTTGAAATTTTAATTGGTGGATGTTTGTCAAATATCAAAGTTTGAACATTTGAAATCATAAAATCCACTCACAACCCACTGAGAAATAAATCCTTAATTTAGCCAAGGTGATAATTTAAAGATTTCAAAAAACAGGTATCTACCCAGAAGAAAAAAAATCATTTCAGCATATGAATTTTTACACTAGCTTGTTTATTAAAGCTCAATTTACAATCGCCAAGATGGAGAATCAACCCAAGTGCCCACTAACTCATGAATGGATTCTTAAACTTGGTATATGTATATCACAAGAATATTATATAGCCTTAAAAAGATGGAGACTTGGCTGGGAATCTTGCAATCACTCTTGGAGGCTGAGGCAGGTGGATCCCTGAGCTCAGGAGTTTGAGACCAGCCTGAACAAAATCAAAACCCCATCTCTGCTAAAAATGGAAAAACTAGCAGGGCATGTGGCAGGCACCTGCAGTCCCAGTTACTTGTAGGCTGAGGCAAGAAAATCGCTTAAGCTCAAGGGTTTAACTTTGCTGTGAGCTATAAACCCACGGAGCTCTACCCAGGGTGACCGAGTGAGATTCTGTTTTAAGAACAAAAATTAAAAAGATGGAGACTTTACATGTTTTGTATTAACCTAGATAAATCTGGACAATTTTCTCTTTAGTAAAGTGTCACAGAATGGAAAAGCAAGTATCCAATGTATTCAATATTAATAAGCCACCCATACAAGAGAAAAAATTTAATTTAATTCAAGTTGGGGGGAGAAGGAGGATGGAGGGGACAGGAGGGAGAGGGATTGGTGCGCCCTCACCTAATTGGCACAATGTAAGGGTACATGGCACACCTTCTCGGTGAGGGGCACAACTGCAACAGGGACCTTCCCTAACAAATGCAAACATTCTAACCTAATTGTTATTAATCTGAAACTTCCAAATATGATTCCAAAAAGCAAAAACCTTTACCTTTGATAGAGAGGACACTAACTTTCCCAAACAGTCATAAAACCTAATAAAAACAAACTAAAAGGCTAATAAAGAGGCAAACTGAATCTGTCTCTCTCTCCCCTTTTTAATGCAATTTACTCAAAAGACAAACAAAAATTTTTTACTATTTTTATTAATACTACATGAAAATCTTGTTTAAAAGCAAAAACCAAATTTTACCTTCCCATTAGTGTTTTACTAAAGGTAAAGCTAAATTTAATAAAACACTATAAGCCAATATGTTCAATCTCAATCAGTTTTGACCACAAGGAAAGAGTTCTATAAACTTTTGATAACATTTAAAATTTTTTTTCCATTCTCTTTCTTTCCCAACTTCTTATATACAAATGCTTTTATCCATCTTTATTTCCCTAATTTAAAACAATCCTTAATAACCTCTAGACAAAATTTCTTTCCTTTTAATAAAAGCCATGTCCCTAACCCTACTTATAGACTTTATAACCCCAAAAACTCCTTTTTATTTTATTTTATTTATTTATTTTTTTTTTTTTTGTAGAGACAGAGTTTCACTTTATTGCCCTCGGTAGAGTGCCATGGCATCACACAGCTCACAGCAACCTCCAACTCCTGGGCTTAGGCGATTCTCCTGCCTCAGCCTCCCGAGTGAAAAGTCCTTTTTAAAATAAACTTTATATGTAGTATTGTTTCTCTTATATCTAGTAGCTTTGATTACATATATTAATTACAATGTTAACTTCCAGTAACCCCTAGCTTTAATGAAAAACCTAGGAAGTAAAACAAATTTTGAAATGTTTTATCAGCCTCCATTTTTTATTAACAGATCTAAATATATTTGACTTTGCATACCATATAAAAAATGTCGTGCTCGCTTCGGCAGCACATATACTAAAATTGGAACGATACAGAGTAGATTAGCATGGCCCCTGCGCAAGGATGACACGCAAATTCGTGAAGCGTTCCATATTTTAAAAAAAAAAAAAAAAAAAAAAAAAAAAATGTCAAAGTACATAAATGTAAACTTGTTTTTAATAATTATTCATTTTAACTTACTTTAGAAATGACTCAGACATTTGATGATTATCCGTTACTTAATTTAATATAACATGACTTTAATATTTTAAATTACTGGAAAGAATTTTGAAACTAGACACAAGGACCCTCTCTTATGTCTTTCTCAGTCATCCTGGGTCCCAAGTAGGCATGTGGCACCCAAGGATGGTTATGAAGGGAGGGGCAAGGACCATCTGGGTCTTCAGTTTACACACGGAGTGTGGAGCTCAGGCATAAGGACAAACCTATAGTGAGTCTTCACAGCATAATCAGAAGGCTGGGAAGAATTCCAGATGTCCCCAGGCCTTACCATGGCCATGTGACTAAACCTCAGAATTTTTAATGATTAAATTTAAAGGCATAGTTTAGTATCATAGAAGTTACAGTTTTGTGACCTTAAAACATACAGCAAAGAGTACAAGCCCACCCAGCTGATAGACTCAGACAAACTGCTTAATTGCAGAGATGTTTTTATCTTATTTTGTTTTGCTAACAGTTTTTATATTATCTTTATTTACCAAACATGGTTAAAATAACATGATCTTGAAAAGCACTTGGGCTTATTTATTTAATTTATGAGCACTCAGTTTTTCAATTTAAGTTGGTACCATGTGTAGATAATATATAAACATGTGTAGATATATACATATACACACACACAACATATAAAGTACACATAAAGACTTCATAGTTCTGATTTTAGAGTTTTTGACATAAGACAATTAAAACGTAGTAGTTTAATGGGGATGTGAACTAAAATAAAATTTTGAGCTACTCCCTCCCCAAGCAGAAAAGAAACCAAACTCTATAAAATAATTTGAAGAGGGTATTGTTTTATTATTATTATTATTATTATTTTATCATTTTATCGCCCTTGGTAAAGTGCCACGGCGTCATTGCTCATAGCAACCTCCAATTCTTGGGCCTAGGCAATTCTCTTGCCTCAGCCTCCTGAGCAGCTGGGACTACAGGCACCCGCCACGACACCTGGCTATTTTTTGTTGCAGTTTGACCAGGCCAGGTATGAACCCACCACCCTCAGTATTTGGGGCTGGTGTCCCACTCACTGAGCCACAGGCGCCACCCTGAAGGGGTTTATTTTGAGCCAAATTTGAGAAACATGGCCTAGAATCACACCCACAAAGTCTTGAGCAAGTGTAACCCACTTTAGTTTTATACATTTCAGGAAGATAGAAATTATATAAACATATAAAATAGTAAATCAATATGTGGCAAGTGTATACGTGTTGCCTACAAATGTGGAACATCTCAAAGCAGGAAATTACAGGTTACAGGTGATTTGTAACTGGTGAAAGAAATAAAGCGTTGTCTAGACTTTAGACTCTATAAAGGCTCAGAATGCTTTGAGTTAAGAAAGTCTATTAATTAGAGACCAGCCACCAGATACATACCCAGACTCAAGTGATTTGTTATGTAAATTGAGGACATGCAGGTTTGTATAGCATAGCCTTAGCCCTGTTAATGAGTCACAAAGGACATCTCTAAGAAGAGAGGGGGGATCTATGAGGCATGTCTGACCTCCCTTCTCACAGCTTGCAACTCATCTTAGGGTACCCATTGGACAAGAGCGGGATCCATTCATTCAGCTGCTAGGAGGGGAGAACCAATAAATTTAATTTTAGTTCCCACCACATAAATACCTAGCCATATTTCTACAGTCTAAGCATTTTTAGCTGGCTGTCTGTGCACACAGCCCTAAAAGTTTTGAGTGTTCTCATGGTAGAAGAAGAGAGGAAACCAAAACCACTCCAACATAACCCTAACACTAACCCTAACCCCAACCACAACTCTAACCCTAACCCTGACCCATAACACTAACCCCTAACCATAACCGTACCCTAACCCTAAACCCTAATCCCAACCCTAACCCTAACCCCTGACCCTGACCCTATACCCTGACCCTAACCCTGACCCTAACCCTTACCCTATCCACCCTCAAGTCCAGAATTCTTCTCCTGGTTTAACTTTGTGAGGCAGATTTGGGATGTTTCCTGAATTTTGTATGTCTGCTGGGCTTCTCCGCTGAGTACTGAAGGGAGATCTGATTGAAGACAGCCTTCAGTAACAGGGTGAAGTTTCTTTCCGGTTTATAATTCATTGTATTTGTGGAGTCAGATCCAGTACTGTTTGCACAATGGGGTCCCTACTTCTTTATGTTTGTGAAACAATTGTATTCAAATAAAGTTTAATGTTTCGAACTCCTCCACCATGTTATTCACTTAACTATCCATCCATGACAAAGAATAGAGAGTAACAGAACCTCACACTAGCATTTCCTGCTGGGGCTGCACATTATTCCAGGCATTAGCACTCTGTAGCTGGACTGTGGATCATTTGTAATGTGTCTGTTTTATCATATAAGCAGCTATTTTCTCAACATAAATTCCTGAAACCTGAATTTCTTCATTGGTTGGCTGTGGATTGTGGGGGACCTAGAGAAACCAGGCCCTACACAAGTCCTCAGGAGCTCTGAAGCTAGCCTATGAGAGACACGAGCATAGAGAACTTCTTTCCCATAGGATAACAGGTGTAACAGAATGGAGAGCCATGGCTGGGGGACCCAAGTGTGGTGTGGAGAAGAGATGATACAGCAGAAAAGAACATGAGCTTCAGGGCACCATGTCTGGAGGATGTAGCACTCCTCACCTGTGCTCTGGCAATCCATGGTCCAGGAGGTGGAAGAGAAGGAGGTCACTGATACCAGCCTCCTGGGGGGCTCCAAGCCTTGGTGCTGTGCTCCCAGCATGGTGTGCAGAGTGGAGGGGACAGCTGCCTACAGAATCCAGAGACCTGGCAAGTAGGAGCCTGGGTGGCAGCTGGTCACAATCAGAGGCACAGGCTTCCTGAGGAACCCCAGGGCATTGTGTTCCTCCTGTCTTTGGCAGGCAGAAGGTTCAATCCTGAAACTTCTAGAACTCTGACTTGGCCAGCTGCACACTGTCCATTTTGAGCAAAATGGACTAAAGTCTCTGGGGTTGACCCCCTAGCTCATCCTGGACTTCCCAAGAAGGGGCAATATGCAGTGGGTCAGAGGTCCTGTCTGGGTGGACACTGGAGGCTCCTCCTTAGCCCCTCCACTCAGCACCTGTGGGGAAGAGCCTCTGTCCTCTACATCTTGGCCAAAGCCCCCCATGAGTTCACTCCCCTTTCTATGTTTGCCCCTAGCCTGTCTGAGAAAAGATGTTTGGCCTAAGAGTCTATTCTGCCAGCCTGGGCCCAGAGGACATTGGTGAGACACCATGACCAGGTGCCAATTCTTTCTGTGCTTCCTGAATCACCTTTCCAACTGACATTAAAAGGGATATGATGACTATTCCCAAGGGCTGAAGGCTGGGGGAGGGGTCGGAGGAGGTGTGAGTGGTGGGGTTTGGTAAGCCCTGGGCTTTCTGGGCTCCAGGCACAGCAGGTAGAGATCATGGACGCCTCCATAGATACTGCCGCCCCCCGCCACCCGCCATCCTTATCTCCCTACTGGCCTCAGGAGGCTGAGTGCTAACTCCTAAACAGGCAGGGAATGAAGTGACCACCCAGGGATGGCTGTGGCCTGTAAAGGACCCTGCTTCTGTCTCTTGCCCTATTGTGGGTGGGTTTGGGAAGGCAGCTGCAGTTGGGGGAGAGAGTGGTGAATTGAGCAGTATATACCTCTATTAGTCTTTCAGGGCTGCCATAACAAAATACTACAAATGGGGAGGCTTAGAACAACAAAAAATTATTGTCCCATGCTTCCAAAGAAGGCTGGAATACAGATGTCAGTATGGTCATGCTCCCTCTCATGGCACTAGAGGAGGATCTGTGGTAGTTTCTGGCTTGTGACAGCAAAACTCCAATCTTTGTAAACCTTCTGCCCTGTGTGCACATGTATGTCCAAATCTCACTTTTTATAAGGTCAATCATAGTAAATTAAGGCTAGCTTTAATGACTCACTTCATTTACTAAAACCCTACTTCCATATAAGGTCACATTCACAGGTACTGGGTAAGGACTTTAACATATACATTTTGGGAAACACAATCCTGAATAGGGTATAATATTCTGCATTTTTTGACAAATGCTGGGCCCATACCTTAGTGCTCACCCCATGGCTCCAAACCATATGACCTCATATGCTCTGATACACTGTTAAATGCTCGCAAATGCTATGATATCTTCTCATACATGTTCATCCACACTCATGCTCTCATACACCATTCATTGCTCTCATATGGTATATATTCTCATACGCTCTCATAAGGCCCCATATTCTCTCATACGCTCTCATATGGTCTCACACAATTTCCTGTGGTCTCCTAGGTGCAAATGCATTCTAATATGCTCTCATTAGCTCTCATATGCTATCCCCTGCTGCCATATGCTTTTATATGCTCTGGTATACTCTCACATAGTCTCATACTCTTATATAGTTGTTCTGTGCTCTCCAGTCCTTTCATATGCCATTATTATCCTCTGATCTGTTTTCATATGCTCTCATATGCTACCATATGCTGTCATGCACTCTCACATATTCTAAATTCTTCCATAAGCACTTCTGTGCTCTCAGATGCTTTTATATGCTGTCATATGTTCTCATATGCTTTCATACAGTCTCATATGCTCTCATATACTCTCATACATTTTCCTATGATCTCATATGCTTTCCTAGGCACTCAAACACTCTAATATGCTCTCATATGCTCCCATATGTTGTCAAATGCTCTACTTCACTTTCATATACTCTCATGCACTCCAATATACACTTCTATGCTCTCAGATGTTTTATATGCTGTAATATGCTGTCATGTATTCTCGTTCTCACTCATATGGTTTCATATGCTCTCAAACACTCTCTTATGCTGTTACATGCTTTCATATGCTTCCATATGCTTTCATATGCTCTCAGCACTTTCATATCCTTTCATACCCTCCCATATAGTCTTCTATGCTCTCAGACGCTTTCATATGCTGTCAAATGCTGTCATGTGCTCTCACGTTTTTATACACTGTTATATGCTCTCGCATGCTGTAATATATTCTCATGCACTCTCATACAGCCTCATATGGTCTCATACACTCTCATATGCTCTTATTCATGCACACATGCTCACATATGCTGTCATATATTCTCATACAATTTTATATGCTCTCCTACACTCTCAAACACTCTTACATGTTCTCATGAGTTCTCATGTGCTACCTTATGCTCTCACATGACCTCATACACTCTTGCATACTCTCATACCCTCCCATATAGTCTTCTATGCCTTCAGATGCTTTCATATACTCTCTTATGGTTTCATGCACTCTCATGTCCTCATTTGCTCTCATATGCTCTGATACGCTGTTATATATTCTAATATGCTTTCATATGTTCTCATATGCTCTCATACACTCTCACATGATGTTAAATGCTCTCATATTCTGTCACATGCTCTCATATGGCCTCATATGTTCTGATACACACTTATATGCTCTCATATACTCTCAAATGGTGTCATACAATGTTATATGCTCTCCTAGGCTCTCATATGCTCTCAGAGTCTCTCGTAAACTGTTGTATGCTCTTATACGCTCTCGTATGTTCTCTTATGCTCTCATATGATGCCATGTGCTGTCATAAGCTCTCACACATTTTCATATATTCTCGTACCCTCCCATGTAGTCCTCTTTGCTCTCAGATGCTTTCAAATGCTGTGATATGCTGTTATAAGCTCTCATATGTTTTCATACTCTCTCATACACTCTTTTATACTTTCCAACACACTCATATGCTCACATATGCTCTCTACAATCTCATGTGTTCTATGTTTTTGTATGTTCTAATATTCTCTCAGAAGTTCTCATATGTTGTTGTATGCTCTCACATGCTCCCTTATGTTTTCATATGTTCCCATATGTTCTATACGCTGCCATATGTTTTCACATGCTCTCATACTCTCTCATATACCCTCATACACTCCCATGTAGTTTTCTTTGCTCTCAGATGCTTTCATATGGTTTCATATGCTGTGATATGCTGTCAGAAATTCTCATATATTTTCATATATTCTCATAGGCCTCATATGCTCTCATACACTTTCATATGCTGTCTACAAACTCATGTGTTCTTCTAGGCTTTCATACACTCTAATATGCTCTCATAAGCTCTCATATGCTCAATATGCTCTCTCATATGCTGTTGTATGTTCTCATATGTTCTCATAACCTCTTTTATGACCTTTTATGTTCTTTTACACTCTCATATGGTCTCAAACACAATCTCATTTGCCCTCACACACAGTCATATGCCCTTATACGCTTTTATATGGTCTCATACATTCTCATATACTCTCCTAGATCCTCCTACCCGCTAGCAGGCTCTCATAAGCTCTCATTTCCTATTATATGCTTTCATATGTTCTTATATGCTCGCGTATGTTCTCCTACACTTTCATATGATCTCATATGCTTTCATATCATCTCATACACTGTCTCATGCTTTCATACAGTCTTGGGTGCTCTCATACACAGCCAGATAGTCTCAAACTCTCTTTTACACTTGTACATGCTCTCATATGCTCTAACGTGCTTCAATTCTTTCATGTGCTCTCATAGGCACTGATATGCACTCATATGCCCTCAAATGTTCTCATATGATCTCATTTGTTTTCATGTGCATTCATGTGCTATCAAATGGACCCATATGCTCTCATACACACTCATATGTTCTTAAATGTTCTCATATGCTCTCCTACACTCTCATACTGTCTCATACACTCTCTTATTCTGTCATCCGCTCTCAAGTTCTTGCATACACTCTCAGATAGTCTCATATGCTCCTTTATACTCTCATATGCCCTCATATACTGTGATGTGCTCTCATATGCTGTCATATGCTCTTATATGCACTCACATGCCTTCAAATGTTCTCATATGGCCTCATTTGTTCTCAAATGCTATCAAATGGTCTCATATGCTTCTCATATGCAGCCATATGCTCTAGACACTCATATGCATATGTACTGATCGCACGTATGACTCTCTGATAATTCCTGATGAGGCGACATTAATACATATGCATCCCTGACCAATTTAGGTATATTAGCCAACAGCCAGGTCCACTACGTGCCTGATGTCAGTGAGAACAGGAGTTTAGCCCCACTTTAGCATATAAGCTGCAGTATGCTTCACGGAGGGAAATAGTTTCTTCTACTCAAGAACGCTTACATAGGTACCCAGGAAAGCCTTTTCCCAACTTCCACAGCACGTCGCATCACAGAACAGGGTTTCCACAGCGCAAACTCTACCAGGGAATGCTTGAATAGTTCGTACAGTAACTCAACACTCCTGCTGAGGGAACATCAATGAGTATGTGCTCCGAAGCCGATGTCCCAACTACTTTGCCTCCTAGTGCACAACTTCAGTGACAGTAGAGTTTTGCTCCCCTATTCTAGCATATAACTGGCAGTATGCTTTGCAAGCTAGTCCAAACATAGTATTTCTGACTGTGTTCATCCATACTGAACTCTTTTCCCAGAACACCTGCGTCTTCATCATTCCTTCTGGAGAGTGTTAATGCAGCCAGAACTCTTCTCCTCATCTTACTGCTACAGTCATGACCTCGTCTTACTGCTACTGTACATCCATTGAGTAATCCTATTTAGGACGATCCGAGTCCGTACCGCGTCTTTCTGCTAGGGTACAGTCAGCGAGTAATCCTGCCAAGGGTGATTCGAGCCCTAACAATGCATTACTAGTACTGTAAATACAGGGAGTAATCCTTCCCAGGGTGATTCGTCTCCTCACCTCACCTTTCTGCTGGTGTACATCCAGCGAGTAATCCTCTGCAGGGTGATCACAGTGCTCAGTTCGCTTTCTGCAATTGTAAATCTAGGGAGTAATCCTGCCAGGGTGATCCGAGGCCTCTACGCTTTCTGCTATTGTAAATCCAGCGATTATTCCTGCCAGGGTGATCTGAGTCCTCACTTCACCTTTCTGCTTTTGTAAATCCAGGGAGTAATCAGTCGAATGAGGGGACAAGAGACACGAAAGAATGAGAGCAAGTCAAGAGTGTGATCAAGCTCCGAAGAGTTTATTTTTCAGCTGGGCTTATAAGCCCACAAACGAGGAAGTAACTAAGGGCTGTTCCTAGCAGGGTGGGGAGGGGGCTAGTTTCTGGAAAATTACTAGGAGAAGGACCCTAAGGCGGGGGGTGCATTTTTGAGGAGATATGCAAGGGGAAAGTACTGTTGCTGTTTACGGTTGAATTCCTGAGAATAGTTTGCTCGTAAAATCAAGATAGCAAGGGGCATTGTTGTGATATGTTTTGGCTCCCGGCAAACTTCAATATCCCAACCCCTCCCCACACAAACTTCTTTCTTTATTCAAACAAGACTTTAACAGATACCTAATGAAATTATTTATCTTTTATTGAAGCCATGATTCTTTCTTCACATAACTCAAATAACAGCCATATTAGCGTTCTCATTTCATTGTCAATAATAGGAGATAACACTTGAAAGGCAAGCAGCAACAAGTAACTTTCAATTCTGTTGTAGGATCATATATGCTAGAGGAAGATAAAGGCCATGAAAACACAGAGAACACTTCAGAACATTTTCTGGGGGTCCGGTGGTCTGGTACATGTTGGGATATCAAATCTATTTCTTCTATTGCAAATGAGTCCCTTCAATTTTTGGAGGCAATATTTACTACACTTGAGTTTGCTGCCTGGAATCATTTACCCATATCTCTGAAAGTCCTACAGCTTTAAGCCAGACCTAGCACAAGGAAATCTTATCCAGCTGGGTCAGGAAATAGTAACAGCAAATTTGCTTCTTGATCTGCTAGATCCAATGATGGTCAAAGAATCTGTAATGGGTCAGAAGAGATGGAGCTTATGGCAAAATTACAGGGAAAGCACAATAGTGTAAAGCAAAAATATGCCTCTTGCTGATATTATCCTTTTACTGAATATCTTGGCTTCCTGCTAGACCTTGGAAGATAATAAACATGTAACCACAAAATAATTGCTCATCCAACTCAAGGAGTACGTTATAAACTAGCACTATCTTACCACATGTCTTTGAAAGCAAATTGTATTTGTCAAACCAGGTTTCAGGAAGTCTATTGAGCAAGTGGTTCACAACCCATTACTCCTGTCCCTGAAACTGCCTTCATGCTGTCATACACTGCAACCTATTAAAAAATATCAAGGAGGTAGGTGGTGCCAGTGCCTCAAGGAGTGGGGCGCTGGCCCCATATACCAGAGGTGGCAGGTTCAGTCCCGGCCCTGGCCAAAAACTGCAACAAACAAACAAACAAACAAAAATACCAAGGAGGAAAGATTTCAATGTGACTCTGCAAGATACACATGCTACAGTCTGAGTTTCTGTGCATAGACTAGTAAGTCAGTAAACATTTGTTGACTTGAATGAAAAAGATCCCAACGGCATTATTGCTTTATAGACTCTATTCTCTCTGATGGAACATTGTCTCAGTCTGTTTTGTACTGCTATAATAGGATACCTGAGGCTGTGTAATTAACAAAGGAAAGGAATTTATTCACTCACAGTTCTGGAGTCTTGGAAGTCCAAGATCAAGGTACCAGCAGATTAGGTCTCTGGTTCCAAGATTGTGTCTCCTTGCTATGTCCTCCAGAGAGGACATGACAGAAGAGCAGAAGACAGGGAACTTACTCCCATAACCCCCTTCTATAATGGCATTAATTTATCCATGAAGGTGGAGCCTTCATGATCTAAACACCTTCCATTAGGCCCCACCTCACAACACTGTTGTATTGGGATCAAATTTCAGTGTGAGCTTTGGAGGGAACAAGAGCATTCAAACCGTAGCAAACGTAGAAGAGACATTCCCACAGATGACAAAGGTTTGAAAGCATCTCACATCCAAATAGCCTGAATCTAAATAGATTTATGGAGAGTATTTAATGGTTTGGCTGGAAGGAGGTCAAACCATAGAAGGTGAATCTAAATAGATTTATGGAGAGTATTTAATGGTTTGGCTGCAAGGAGAAAAATTGGAGGACTGATGATCTTTGAAGAAAAGATATTTGAAAAGATTCTCAGAATGCAAAGATATCAATTACCTGGTAGGAGGCTCATTATATGGGCTCCTTCCATAATGAAAGAGAAAAATTTTTTATGCTTACCAAACACCCTTACTCTGGAACTGATTATCCTTGTTTACTGTCTCCCTGTGTTATGATGGATTTACTAATAATTTAGATAATCTAAGTTTTCCAGAAACACTGATTACTATCAACAAAAACGGGGTAATGAAAACTCAAGAGACTGACTGGAATTGTCTACATCACATCATTACATTGTGAAAAGTTGGAGCAGTTATTTGAAAACTCGGGTACAGGTCAAATAGCAGACAATACCTTGCAAGGTTAGATGTCCCACATGACTCTGCATGTATCTTAAATAGATAACAAGTATATGATATTATTTCATAGGAGTCTAATACTAAGAGGTATTGCTTGGTCAGAATACATGGGTCCAAAACCTGTCTGATTTTGGCTTTAGAGTTATTGCAAATCTGGAGTCCTGACAGGTGAGGAAATACAGGACCAATGTGTGAGTAGACAGGAGCACATCACCCCCGGGAGGAGATGCTGCCGCCGTCCAATACAGGAATAAGCTCTAATTTACCTAAATAAGCCTCAGTTTTTGGATGTTTGTGTTATTCCCAACATCTCCCTACTCTATCTTTGATAGCTATCACTGCACAACATCTAGGAACAATTCTCTGATTAGGGAGTGATAAATTCCTAGAAATGAATTTTAGAAATAAGTGGTATGTACACATCTTAAGATTTTGATACATGCTACTCTGTTTTCTTCAAGGTGACTAAAACAAAAGCTCCAAAATCTTGGCCTGGTTAGGGCAAAGGCCACATGCACTGGGGCTGGTGGGTTCAAACCTGGCCCAGGCCTGCTAAACAAAAATAAGAAGTAGATGGGTGTGGTGGCAGATGCCTGTAGTCCCAGCTACTAGGGAGCCCGAGGCAAGAGAATTGCTTGAGCCTAAGAGTTTGAGGTTGCTGTGAGCTATGACATCATGACATTCTACTGGGGGCAACATAGTGAGACTCTGTCTCAATAAATATAATCAAATAGAATAAAATAAAATAAATCTTCTGTTTCAATTTCTAAAAATGTTAATAGCAGAGTTTGAAAACGATACACATCTACTCTTCTAGCTAAAACATACTCAGATTCAAATTAAGGACGGTAAAAATTTTAAACAGTATCAGGCCCGGGCATAATATGTGGCATTAAAGAGATTCTTTCTTCTTCTAAAAATAAAATTCCGATGAATCATTTTCTGCTAAAATTTCATACTGTATCTCACCAGCCAATTTGAAATTTCTCAAACACCAGAGTATGGGTTTTTGCGCCCTTTTTTGTTTTTAGTTTTGGTTTTGTCGGGGGCGGGGGCCAGGGGGGTATAGCAGAGTTCTTGTATGGCTTGGCATTGTGTGTTCACTCCAAGTCCCAAGAGAGAAAAACATGGTAAGGACCTTTAAGAGTGTGTGGGAAGGTAGGCAGTTGTGAAATTTCTGGTGAAACATGACAGCCGGAAAGAAAGCTGCTCTCGGGAGGGTCATGCATCTCTTCCAGTAGAGACCGTGGAGAATTTTGTGTAAAGACCAGCCAAGACACCAGGAAGCAAAGAAATAAAAAGCCTTAAGAACTATGTCTAGAAAATAACTTTGGTTAGGGTTGTGGTCCTATAGAAATGTTTGGAATCAAAGAAATAGAGCAGTATTAAATTTTTTTTTTTTTTTTTTTTTTTTTTGTAGAGACAGAGTTTCACTTTATTGCCCTTGGTAGAGTGCCGTGGCATCACACAGCTCACAGCAACCTCCAACTCCTAGGCTTAGGCGATTCTCCTGCCTCAGCCTCCCAAGTAGCTGGGACTACAGGCGCCGGCCACAATGCCCGGCTATTTTTTTGTTGCAGTTTGCCCGGGGCCAGGTTTGAACCCGCCACCCTCGGTATATGGGGCCGGCGCCCTGCTCACTGAGCCACAGGCGCCGCCAAAATTTTTAAAAGAACTATTAATTAAAATATAGCACAAATACAGAAAAATATACAAATTATAAATGTGAACTTGTTGAACTTTAACAAAGTTAAAATGCCTGTATGACCTGAGCTCAGAGGAAGAAAATATTTTTTCCTGCCCATAT
Source organism: Nycticebus coucang (assembly GCF_027406575.1). Lineage (NCBI taxonomy): Eukaryota > Metazoa > Chordata > Mammalia > Primates > Lorisidae > Nycticebus > Nycticebus coucang. Next base: position 359,693 of record NC_069802.1, read on the forward strand.
TTTTTGTACATGAAATAAATACTATTATAAAAAAACAAAAACAACTAAACCCAGAATTTCTAGTTCTAAGCTGGAAGTCAGGAGGCTATGACGAGTTGGCTGCTTGTTTTTGTAATACAGTGATGTTGGTGTACAGCCCTGCTATTCATTTGCACATTGGCTCAGCCTGCTCTTGCACTACAATAGCGGAGTTGAGTAGCTTAGACAGAGACCATATGGCCACAAAGCCTGCTTTGCTATCTGACCCTTCCCAGAAAAACTGTTGACCCTTGATCTAAACAGCAGAAGAAAGTACAGAGCAAGTGGTTGGAGGAATGAAAGAGAAACATTCTATGGTCCAAATGTCTCCCTCTAAAACTTTCATGGTTTTTAGGAAATGAGTTCACTCAAAATTGTATCATTGAAAGCAGAAGTGATTAACCTTTAGCTATTAAAATAGTGCTCTGCTATTCCAAAGGCTATACACAGAATGTTATAGGACTTCCAAAGCTTTACAAATCACATGTTCATTCAAGGCCCATTTTACCTAAACTTGCTAGAGATGCAGCACCTGTCCATTTACTCAGGATTTCCATCCCCATCTTTTCTGACTGTGGTCCACTAAAAGAACATTCAGAAGTTCTCCTGATTTTTTCTTCACAAAAATATCCTCCAAGCAGCCCCTTAAGACAGAGAAATGGAGATCTGATGATTTTTTTAAAAATTTTTGCCATTTTGCTTTTATTATTTTTTTAGATTTTATTTTATTTATTTATTTTGTGTGTGTGTGTGTGTGAGTGTGTGTGTGTGGGGGGGGGGTTTGGCCGGGGCTGGGTTTGAACCCGCCACCTCCGGCATATGGAACCGGTGCCCTTCCCCTTTGAGCCACAGGCGCTGCCTGGAGATCTGATGATTTTTAAATTAAGGAAATATAAGGACCATGTGGAGAGCTCTGTTGAGATAATCTAAGTAACTCTCCCCACCATGCACGAGTCTTTCACAGTCTGGAAACTCAGGAGCAATTAATAATCTCAGTATCTGCTAGGATCAGACATATGCATCTTTGCAAAATTTCTATGTTGAAGCCTGATCCCAACATGTTGGTATTGGGAAGTAGAGTCTTTGTGTGATTAGGTCATAAAGGTGAAGCCCTCATAAAAGAAACCTAGGCGAGCTCCCTCAGTCCTTCCCCCACATGTGGACGCAGCAGGATGAACCCGGAAGTGGGCCTTCGCCAGACATCAAATCCTCTGACGCCTTGATGTAAGACTCCTCAGCCTCCAGAACTATGAAAAAGAAATTTCTGCTGTTTATAAGCCACACAGGCTGTTCTGTTACAACAGGTGGCATGAACTATGGCAGTACTGTAGGGATTACTATAATTGAGGGTGTGAGCTTGCTATCAAGATTACAGATAATGCTAAGTGTACAATAGTTTGGGGAGGGAGATAAAATCATTTTAGGAGCGGGAAACATGGGCAAAGGCACAGAGAGATACTGTGCAATGTATTTAGGGAATGTTGCCAGTCTGGTAAGCAAGCAGGCCTCATTTGATTGTGTTTCACTTTACTGCACTTTGCAGAGATTGTGGTTTTTACAAACGAACGGTTTGTGGCCATCCTCTATTGCCAATACCAGGGGCTTACTTTATGTATCTGTGTTAGAATTTGTTAGCAATAAAGTATTTTTAATCAAGGTTTATATGATTTTTGTAGACAATGCTATTTCGCGCTTAATAGACTATAGCAGCATAGTATAACTTATATATGCTCCAGGAAACCAAAAAACTTGTGAGACAAACTGTACTGTGATATTCACTTTATTGCAAGATTTGCTTTATGAAAATATTCACTGCCTTCTAATGGTCTAGAATTGCTCCCTAAGTATCTCCAAGGTAAGCCTGTAGTTCCTAAAAGAATATAGAAAAAGAGTAGAAATGATATCTCTAAGAAAATCTACATAGCTTTTTCAGTGATTGGTTTTATTTTATTTATTTATTTATTTATTTATTTATTTATTTATTGTTAGAGACAGAGTCTCACTTTATTGCCTTCAGTAGAGTGCCACGGTGTCATGGTATCACAGCTCACAGCAACTTCCAACTCCTGGTTTTAGGCGATTCTCTTGCCTCAGCCTCCCGAGTAGCTGGGACTACAGGCGCCAGCCACAATACCCAGCTGTTATTTTGTTGTTGTTGCAGTTTGGCCCGGGCCGCGTTCAAACCTGCTACCCTCCATAGATGAGGCCAGCACCCTACCACTGAGCCACAGGCGCCGCCCTCTGATTGGTTTTATTATCAAGACCATGAAGTGATAGTATGGTTAACTATCACAACATTGATGAGCAATTTCTCTTCCTATAACAATACTTTTTAAAAATGTAAAATAAATAAAGTTCTCTGTAAAAATATTCTAAATGTAGGTTCCTATAACAAATCTTTATAATCTTTACATTATAAATCAATATTCCTTGGAATGATTAGAGTAATATCTGAATATTCTAGAAAAGTGTCAATGGCCCATAATCCAAATTTAAGAAGAAAAGGTACAGAAAGATAGGCTTGTGCTCATAGCTCAGTGGTTAGTGAGCTGGCCACATACACTGGGGCTGGCAGGTTTGAACCCAGTCCGGACCTGCTAAAAATAACAATGACAACTATAACAATAAGAAAAAAAATACCTGGGGATTGTGGCGGGTGCCTGTAGTCTCAGCTAGTTAGGAGACTGAGGCAAGAGAATCACTTAAGCCCAAGAGTTTGAAGTTGCTGTGAGCTGTGACTCCACAGCACCTACCAAGGGTGACATAGTGAGACTCTGTCTCAAAAAAAAATACAGAAAGATTGTAAATTAAAATTAAAAAGTGAAGTATGGTCTAGGTACAGTGGTTTGTAATCTCAGCACTTTAGGAGACCAAGGGAGGAGGATTGCTTGAGGCCAGGAGTGTGAGTTCAACCTGACAAACACAGCAGGACCCTATCTCCACAAAAAAATAGAAACATATCCAGGCCTTGGGACACAAGCCTGTAGTCCAAGCTACTTTCAAGGCTGTGACAGGAGGGAATGCTTTATCAAACTGGGAATTCTCATCATGTCCTCCTGGTGGACTTTCAGAGGCGGAGTGTGTATATACAGATGGAATTGAGGACACCTGTTGATTATTTAGTACCATCCTACACTTCACAAGTCTGAGCCAATAAAAGAAAACAACTCAAGAGAGTCAGCAAGTAAGGAGTATGTCATAAGGAAGTTATGTCACTTCCCCACTTCTGGAGAAAGACTAGCTCCGTTGTATAATAAGGAGTTACTTATGTAATATTGCTCCTGTGATCAGTCCTTAGTATTGGCCCTGCTGGTGATTTTTGCCTCCTAAAGAGCTGGAGAACAGGATAATAGAACCAGGAGGAGAACATTTTTTAAAGAAATTCAATTATAAAGCCAAAAGGGGAACAGATTTAAAGAAGGTAGACTTTGTAAAAGAAACTTAGTAGGTAAAAGGCAAATGCCCTAGAAGAATTAGACAAATAATCAGGAGAGGGGGAAGAAAACCCCACTTCTTTAAACAGTTTAGAGGTGATGTATTATAGTTGTCAACAAATGATTCTTGAGAGAAGAAATAGCGACCGTGAGATGAAAGGGGAATAAACCAACACTCAATGACTTTGATTGGAAGCCATTGTGAATAAGGAAGATAGACGTGGGGAGAGTCCTGGAAGAGAGATGGAAAGAGTTTGAATACTGTCGAGAAAAAAGAAAAAAGAAGCCAACAGTTGAATATTAAAAGGACTGAGATGTAACATACTGGATGGGTTTAGAAACAATACGGTAAAACTAGCATGGTTCCATTGCTTCCTTAGGCTGACCAAACAACCAGGAAGCAGATGGTTGAGTTAATGCAGACCATAGGAGGGACAGACCTAGTTTAAATTGTTGTTTGTTCCATTAATATTTTTCGTTTTTAGTGTTTGCATTGGATATTTAAATTGTGATTTTAATTGCATTTTCAAAATTGGTGGAATGTGTATTAGTCTTCTATTCATGTACAACAAATTAGTCCAAAATTCAGGGCTTAACACAATAGACATTATCTCACCATTTCTGCGGGGCAGTGATCTGCATGAATCTAGCTGACTGCCTTTGGCTCAAGATGTCTTATGAGGTTGCAGTCATGCTCTCAAGCTGGGCTATGATCTCGTCTAAAGACTTGATGAAACGGCTGCATTAAACTGGATGAAGAGATGGTATTAAACTGAGCATTATTTCTGAATCACAAATCAAATTTTAGCCTGTTAGTTCTGGAAAGCTATCAAACTTGCTGGGTCTTTGTTTCTTTATTCAAAATATGACAGATTTTTGTCCCATCTTTGTTTATGATTCTGGTAATCTGTGATTTATTTAAAGAACTTTAATTTCCCGGGTGGCGCCTGGGGCTCAAGGAGTAGGGTGCCGGTCCCATATGCCAGAGGTGGCAGGTTCAAACCTAGCCCCGGCCAAAAACGAAAAAAAACTTTAATTTCCCAATTCTTGTAGTAGTCTTGTAGCAGTCTTTCCCTAACACCTAATTTTCTTTGTGTTGTCACCTCTTCTTTTCTTCTAGACTACCCTTTTAAAATTTTTGTTTTATTCTTCATTTAAATACTCCTCTTTTCATACCTTACACATCTAACTTTTTTCCTTTTATTTTTAGTTGACTCGTAAGTGTACACATTTATGAGATACAGAGTGATCTTTTGATACATACCTATGATCTACAATGATTAAATCAGGGTAATTGGGATGCCCATCACCCCAAATTCTGATCATTTATATATACTATGAACATTAAAAATTCTCTCTTCAAGCTTTTTGAAACTATGTAATGAGTTATAATTAGCCATGTTCACCCCATATTGCTGCAGATCACTGGAACTCATGCCTTCTAACTAGCTGTAATTTTGCCTCTGTTGACCAACCTCTCCACATTCTCCCCTCCCCCTCCCCTCTTCAGCCTCTAATGCCCACAATTCTACTTTCTATTTCCATGTGCTCTATTTTTCTTCAGCTCTCATATATAAATAATATATTGATTTTTCTGCGTCTGACTTATTTTGTTTAAGCCTTTCAATCTCACCCATGGTGCCATGAGTGACAGGATTTCATTCTTTTTCTTTTTTTTTTTTTGTAGAGACAGAGTCTCACTGTACCGCCCTCGGGTAGAGTGCCGTGGCGTCACACGGCTCACAGCAACCTCTAACTCTTGGGCTTATGCGATTCTCTTGCCTCAGCCTCCCAAGCAGCTGGACTACAGGCGCCCGCCACAACGCCCGGCTATTTTTTTTTGTTGTTGTTGTTGCAGTTTGGCCGGGGCTGGGTTCGAACCCGCCACCCTCAGCATATGGGGCCGGCGCCCTACTCACTGAGCCACAGGTGCCGCCCTTCATTCTTTTTCTTAAAAGAGGGTCTTTTTATTGTTGTTTTCGCTTATTTATTAATGTTTTTGTACAGATGAATTCTCACTCTATTGTCTAGTCTGGTCTCTAACTCTGAGCCTCAAGCAATCTTCCCACCTTGGCCTCCCAATTGGCTGAGATTATATGCATGAGCCACGACATTTGACCTTATTTTCTTTTATAGCTGGATAGCATTTCGTTGTGTATATATTATTTTTTTCTGTATGTATTAATCTGTTGATTCTATATCTTAGGCATTGTGAATACTACTGCAATCAATAGGAAGGTAAATGCATACCTTTGATACACATATACTAATTTACTGCAATAAATAGGAAGGTAAATGTATACCTTTGACACACATACACTAATTTCCTTTTTTGAAAGGGTGATAAATATCCAGTAGCAGAAATGCTAGATCACATGGTAGTTCTATTTTAGTTTTTTTGAGAAACCATCACAATGCATTCCATAATAGCTCTATCAATTTACATTCCCATTGACAGTGCATAAAAGTTCCTTTTCCTCTGCATCCTCACCAGTATTTGTTATCTTTTTGTCTTTCTGATAATAGTCATTCTAGCAAGGATCAAATGATTTCTCATTGTGATTTTAATTTCCATTTCCCTGATGATAGTGATGAGGAGCATTTTTCTTTTTATGTATTTGTTGGCTATTTGCACATCTCCTTTCGAGCAATGTCTGTTCGGATCCTTTTCTCATTTTTAATGGGATTATTTGGATCTTTTATTATTAAGTTGTTTGAGTTCCTTTCATATTCTGGCTATTAGTCCCTTATCAGATGAACTGTTTGCAAATATTTTCTCCCATTCTATACATTGTCTTTTCACTCTGTTAATTATTTGCTGTGTAGAAACATTCTCATTTTAGTCCCATTGGTCTATTTTTGTTTTTGTTGCTGTGCTTTGAAATCTGGGATAATTTTTTTAATTTAAAAAATAATTTTAATGTTTTGGCTGGGCACGGTGGCTCATACCTATAATCCTTAAACCCTGGGAGGCTGAGGTAGGTGGATTGCTTGAGCTCATGACATCAGCCTCAGCAAGAGTGATATCCTGTCTCTAGTAAAAATAAAAACAAAAATAATAGAAAAAGTGAGGCAAGAGGATCACTTGAGCCCAAGAGTCGGAGGTTGCTGAGAGCTATGATATTGCCCTGGTACTCTACCCAGGGTGACAACTTGAGACTCTGTCTAAAAACAAAACAAAACAAAACAATAATTTTTTAAGGAAGTTTCTGGGAGAAATAAAATGAAACAAAATATTCAAGGCTGTTCTTTATAATCTCTCCTTCCCAAATTTATTTCGAATGTATAGGATAAGTAAATTATTTGGAATTATTATAATTTAATAGAGAATATAACAAATAAAGAAGGAACTCTATGCAGTGAAAATTTAACATTTTTCCATTTTATTGCAAAGAAATTTAAAACTATCAGAACAATTAAAGCTTTGAAGCTTGAAGGTGCCATTGTAGATATCCAATGATACTTAGCCAGGATGATTGTTGAAAGAGTATGGGAAGCCCTGGGGAATCAGTGCGTCCCCAGCAATAACACTAACCTTTATACAGTGAAGACAGTAGTATCTGTTAGGAAAGAAGATAGGAAATTTTCCCATGATGTTCACATACAAAAACAAGATTGAAACATTTCCCAGACATTTACAAAAGTGCTATTTTTCCTGTTTTGTCATAAGCCAAAATCTCTCAGTGTACAAATCTGTTAATATGGTACAAATTAAGCACTTAATGGATTATATCTCAGTGATAATGATATACAACCATTGACTTTGTCCACAAAAGGAGGGTTAATTTGAATACTTTCTTTTGTTTTGGCGATCACATCGACAACAACCAAAGATCTGTAGGACAATGGTATGTGAATTTCTGCTGAAGACAGCATCTACTGAAAAATATTATGTCTTCTGCTTTTCCTACTTATGCACCTGATGCACAGTTCTTGCTTTGAACATTGAAGAACAAAAATACTTCTATAGCATTGAAGTATCAGCAAGTTCTCATTTTCTCTTTTATAACTTGTGAGGAATTGGCAGGGCAATCAAGTGGTTATGAGGCTGTAATCATACCATTGTAAACTAATGAATGACATATTAAAAAAATCTTGCATAAGTTATTTTTAAAAACAGTTTTATTGAGATATAATTCATACACTATACAATTCACCCATGTAAAGTGTATAATTCAGTAGGTTTTAGTGTATTCACAGAGTTGTGCAACCACTATGACCATAATTTTTAGAACATTTTCGTCATATCCCCAAAACTTAAACCCATGAACAATCACTCCCCATTCCCCACCAAACTATTTCCAGCTCACAGCAACCACTAATCTTTCTACTTTGTAGATTCTCGTAATCAGTAAATTTTTTATATAAATACAATAATAGAATACATGAGACCTTCTTATTTTGAAGGAAGTTGTAGAAAAAGTGCAGTGGCCTGCTTTTCTATCATTGTGAGTTTCTTTCTTTTTTTTTTTTTTAGTAGAGACAGAGTCTCACTTTATGGCCCTCAGTAGAGTGCCGTGGCCTCACACAGCTCACAGCAACCTCCAACTCCTGGGCTTAAGTGATTCTCCTGCCTCAGCCTCCTGAGTAGCTGGGACTACAGGCACCCGCCACAATGCCCGGCTATTTTTTCGTTGCAGTTTGGCCGGGGCCGGGTTTGAACCCTCTACCCTCGGTATATGGGGCCGGCGCCCTACCGACTGAGCCACACGCGCCGCCCTTATTGTGAGTTTCTTGTCTTATAACATTTGGAATCCTTGTCTCCCTAAGTGTTATGTCCCTAATTCCTGTCCCAGGTGGTAATAGAAGGGAGGATAGTTTCTGGCTGATTCTTTTTATTTTTGGTAGAGACAGAATCTCACTGTACTGCCCTCGGGGTAGAGTGCCTTGGCGTCACACGACTCACAGCAACCTCTAACTCTTGGGCTTACGTGATTCTCCTCCCTCAGCCTCCCGAGGAGCTGGGACTACAGGCGCCTGCCACAACGCCCGGCTATTTTTTTGTTGCAGTTTGGCCGGGGCTGTGTTTGAACCCGCCACCCTCTGCATATGGGGCCGGCAACCTACTCACTGAGCCACAGGCGCCGCCCTGGCTGATTCTTTATAATGTTTTCCAGCTGGTTTCTTGTGGTGCAAAGTGTGTGCTCATGCTGAAAGACTTGGGACAGGACCCCCCCACTCTGTCCTGAGCGATGACGACCCCAATCAACCGCAAGAGACGGCACTTGATGCAATCAGCAAGAGGATTTTATTCCAGCATGCTGGGGCTTAACTGGTAACTCTCTCAGGAACAGAGGAATCAAGCCCCGAACAGCAGGTTTTACAAGCTTATAAAGGCAAAAATCACAAAGTAGGGAGGGGTAGCAGACATAGCAGGGGCTTCTCCAGATAAAAAGAACTCTGGTTCATTACTCATCTGTCTTAAGACAAGATCAGCAGTTAAACACTTGCTTAGCTCTTTTCTCAGAACCGGTTACCGGTTATCTGCTTCAGCTCGGGGCTATTTCCTGGAATAGTTACAAAAGGTCACATTCTTATGGTAGGGGGAGAGAGTATGATAAGGGGACCTATTAAACTGGAAACGAGAGTGGTGAAGCAAGGGGACTGGTTGTACCAACTTTCAAACCACCCTGGATGGGCCTCCCGGTCTCGTTGTCTTTTTTCCAGTCTCTCCCTGAGTTTAGACATGGAGTCTTTTACCATGCCAGAGTGATCTATATAGAAACAGCATTCTTCTCTCAGTGCATTGATAACGATTACACCGGAGAAATTAAAATACTTGCTTCCGCCTCCCTCGGCCCTATAACCATTCACCCAGGCCAAAGAATAGCTCAGCTAATATTACTTCCCCTCTTACCCTCCAACCATCCTTATTCTCTAAAAACCTGGGGTACTCATAACCTCGGTTCCTCTGACACCTATTGGGTTAGACAAATCACACAAGAAAAACCCCTCCTTAAACTACAATTAAATGGCAAAACTTTTGAAGGTTTACTTGATACTGGGCCAGACGCCACAGTAATCGCCAGTAAATACTGGCCCCCTTCCTGGCCCATCACTACTTCCCTAACCCATCTCCGGGGTATTGGCCAAACCTCCAACCCCCAACAGAGTGCTGAAATCCTCAAATGGACAGACGAGGAAGGCAACACTGGTATTGTTCAACCTTATGTTGTGCCTGGCCTCCCAGTCAATCTCTGGGGCAGAGACATCCTTGCCCAACTAAGACTAATTATGTGCAGTCCAAACGAAACCATCACCCACCAGATGTTAAAACAAGGGTTTCGCGCTGGTCAGGGATTAGGGAAATATTCCCAAGGAATAAGAGAGCCCATTCAAATAACCTCAAATCTTAACCGCACTGGACTAGGCATAGAAAATTTACCCTGACGGCTATTGACCTTCCTGTACCCCACGCTGATAAGATTACTTGGAAATCCAACAAACCAGTGTGGGTCGATCAATGGCCGTTAACTACAGAAAAATTAACTGCAGCAGCAACGTTAGTACAGGAACAGCTTGCTGCTGGCCATATTGAACCTACTACTTCCCCTTGGAATACTCCTATTTTTGTCATAAAAAAAGAAATCCGGCAAATGGAGACTACTGCAAGATTTAAGAGAAATAAATAAAACAATGCTTTCCATGGGAGCTTTACAACCAGGTCTGCCTACTCCCGTGGCTATCCCTGCTGCATTTTATAAGATTATAATTGACCTCAAAGATTGCTTCTTTACCATTGTTCCCTTACATCCCGAAGACAAGGCGCGCTTTGCATTTAGCTTACCAGTAACTAATTTCAAAGGACCCATGCCTCGCTTCCATTGGAAAGTTCTACCTCAAGGCATGGCTAACAGCCCAACACTGTGCCAAAAGTTTATAGCCCAAATTATTGACCCTTTTCAAACATTATGGCCTACTATCTATATAATTCACTACATGGATGACATTCTTTTAGCAGGAGCAGATGCTTCCCAAGTACTCCTATGTAGTCAGCAACTCTCACAGAGACTAATAGACCGAGGCCTCCAAATTGCCCCAGATAAAATTCAATTAAAAGACCCCTATTTTTATTTAGGATTTGAGCTGCACTATCAGAAAATCACCACACAAAAACTCCAATTAAGAACCAGCCATTTAAAAACCTTAAATGATTTTCAAAAACTTTTAGGCAATATTAATTAAATTAGACCTTATCTCAAACTTACCACCGGAGACCTCAAGCCCCTCTTCAACATTCTTAAAAGTAATCCTAACCCCTCCTCCCCCCACTCCTTAACCCCTGCAGCGATAACAGCCCTAAAAACTGTCGAGGTGGCCATCCAGAACCAAGGAGTCACTTTTATCTCTTATGACAAACCCTTCTCATTCATTATCTGTGCCACACCTCATACCCCTACTGGAGTATTTTGGCAACATGGTCCTCTCTTATGGACCCACCTTCCTGCTTCCCCTTCCAAAATTCTCGTCCCTTATGCTACCTTAGTTGCCAACCTCATCCGTTTAGGACGCGAACAAAGTCGTCAGTTCTTTGGCAAGGATCCTGACAGGTTAATATTACCCTATACAAAAGACCAGCTAAACTGGCTCTTACAAACCACAGATGAGTGGCCAATTACCTGTTTATCTTTTCCCGGTGCGATTGACAATCATTATCCTGCCAACAAATTACGCCAATTCAGCAAAATTCATCCTTTCATTTTTCCAAGAATAACTTCCCCTCAACCACTTCCTGAGGCATGCCTTGTGTTTACCGATGGCTCCTCTACTGGTCTTGCTGCCTACACCATAGATGGACAAACCACCACTGTCCAATCTCCTTTTAAATCAGCACAACTTGTAGAACTTTATGCAGTAATTCAAGTCTTTTTAACCTTAACTAATCATCCTTTTAATCTATATACTGATAGCGCTTACACTGCTCATTCAGTTCCTCTCCTTGAGACAATTCCCTATATTAAACCCTCCACCAACGCCACCCTCCTTTTTATCCACCTCCAAAAATTAATCAACTCCAGAAATTACCCCTTTTATCTTGAACACCTTCTCACCCATTCTGATCTGCCCGGTCCTCTCGCCAAAGGAAACGCTTGTGTTGATGCGGCCACACGCCTCACCTTCCCTATTTCTGTAGACCTTATTGCAGAAGCCCAGCGATGCCATGCCCTACATCATTTAAACGCCCAAACCCTACGGCTAGCTTTTAAAATTACCCAGGAACAAGCACGACAAATTGTTAAACAATGCCCAGCCTGTGTCACCCTACTACCCTCCCCTCATATAGGTGTTAATCCCAGAGGTCTAATTCCTAATGATCTATGGCAAATGGATATTACACACATACCTGAATTTGGCAATCTCAAGTACTTGCATGTAACTATAGACACCTTCAGTGGATTTATATTTGCTACCCTCCATACTGGAGAAGCCTCCAAAAACGTTATCGCCCATGTCCTTAATTGTCTCTCAGTCATGGGCAAACCTAAAAGCATCAAAACTGACAATGGCCCCGGATACACCAGAAAAAACTTTCAGGAGTTTTGCCACCAAATGCAGATTAAACATATTACTGGCACACCTTATAATCCTCAGGGACAGGGCATCGTTGAACATGCTCATCAAACCCTTAAAAATACCTTTCACAAATTAAAAAAGGGAGAATTATACCCCACGAAAGGATCCCCAAGAAACATTCTTCATCATGCCCTATTTGTCCTTAATTTTTTAAATATGGATGCCCAGGGCAAGTCTGCCGCTGACCGCCTTTGGCACCCAGAAACAAATAACAATTATGCCACAGTCCTATGGAAGGATCCACTCACCTCAAAATGGAACGGTCCAGACCCAGTTCTTATCTGGGGCCGAGGATCCGTATGCCTATTTTATATGAAAGAAAATGCAGCCAGATGGCTGCCTGAAAGATTAGTAAAACAAATTGATAACAATTCTAAAATCCAGGGAGAAAAACCTCCCTGAGATTATCTTTCTCCTTTCCCTTCCAGAACCACGGATTTCCATCCATGATGCTGCCTTATCTCCTGATCTTCTGCCTCCCGGCACTGGGCCAACCTGTTCCAGCAGTTACCAAGCCCTTCGCTTGGCGCTTTTATTTAACTGAAAATTCGACCGATGAAAACACAGATTGACAAACTTCATAAGCTTAGCTTAGATTTACAAAAACAAAAATTTTCTTCTGAGGCAAACGAGTGATGGAAATCCTCCATGTACTCCTTACTCATGCCCCTTGCAGGTCCCCTTATTCTTGCTATTAATAATCACCCTTGGACCCATTATTTTTAACAAAATCATGAATTTTATCAAATCACAGATTGACTCCCTGGCATCAAAACCCATTCAAGTCCATTATCATAGACTCGACCTTGCAGACCGGGGCCTTGCCGAACCTAACAACGAAGATATTCCTCCGGGAACCGCATAAGCACTCAGAGCTATGCACGTTGACTCACCATCATGTGTGAGTACAACCTGGGTACCTTTTTACGGGGTGCAATAAAGACACTGCAGAGGGAAGGCATAAATAGCCTCTCTGAGTCCCTTGGAAGCAAACCTGATTTGCATAGAGGTTAGCGTGGTAAAAATTTCTCCTCTCCTCCCCAAAAGACGCTCAAACTTATCATGCGGTCATTATGCCCGCGGGAGGAATCAGGTCAATACTTCCCCCCAAAAGGTAATGCCCTCTCTTCTATGCCGACAACTGACAGACCCCAACAATTTAAAAAACTAAAAGGGAGGAGATGCCGGGAGCCAAAACATATCACAAAAATACCCCTTGCTATCTTGATTTTACGAGCAAACTATTCTCAGGAATTCAACCGTAAACAGCAACGTACTTTCCCTTTGCATATCTCCTCAAAACTGCACCCCCCGCCTTAGGGTCCTTCTAGTAATTTTCCAGAAACTAGCCCCCTCCCCGCCCTGTTAGGAATAGCCCTTAGTTACTTCCTCGTTTGTGTGCTTATAAGTCCAGCTGAAAAATAAACTCGACGGAGCTTGATCAGACTCTTGACTTGCTCTCATTCTTTCGTGTCTCTTCTCCCCTCATTCGACTGACCCCTTTGTTTCCCAGGTCCCCGTTGAATTCCCCGCAGGCCGGGGCAGTGCATATTGTCAGAATAAATGTTTCAGAAGAAAGGGAGAGAGAGAAAGGGGGAGGGGAGAGAGAGAGAGATGGGGCGGAGAGAGAGAGAGAACACGAACACAAAAGAAGGAACACGGGTTGGGGACGGGCGAGACGAGGCTCGGACCTCGTCCGAGGTTGGGGACCAGAACTTATACACGGCCGCCACCTGCTGGACAGCTTATGCCAAAGCACGCAGAAGAGACATCTGGTCGACCGACAGGCGCTAAGGTGACAAGATCCCGGTCTTAAATTGGCCACGGACGTCTGGTCAATGGCAGTGCACTGTGGAGACCGAAGTTATGTAAAACCCACACTTGCTTCACATGGGTGTCATGCCTGCCTGCCTGCCTGCCTGCCTGCCTGCGAGGAGAACCCGGGTTGCTCATTCTTAGCTAGCTCCGTTGTTTCATATGGAGGTGCCGGGCCAGGCGGGGGGTTATGAGGGAAGGAGAGAAAGAAAGGGGAGAGGGAGGGAAGGGCGGAGGGATGTGTGTCGCAGCATCTCCTTTAGTAGTTCATAAGCGTCATGATCGTGTGTTCAAGAATACGTGTGAGATGTGGAAAGAGAGAAAGAAGCGAAAACAGAAGAAAGAAGAAACCCCGAAAGTGGTGCCTTTGGCCACACAGTCGGAGCAAGTGAACAACCTGCAGATACAGAGGAGGGCACGCTCCGCAGCCAGTCGGAGGCCCCCAAGAGGTCAGGTGTGTTGCGTGACCGGAGACGCCAATGAACAGCAGCTTTGCCGTGGGTGTAAACTCGCTCCTGTAATTATGAAGTCAAGAAACAGACTACACGCCCTTAGATGAGATGAAATAGTATGTAGCAAAATTCTTTATTCCAAGTTTTAGTTTTATACTCTTCCAGTCACGTACACACCTAATCTATTATCTATTAGTTTCATCATCTGATCTTCTTTTTTACATATCTGTAATTTAACTTGAAAGGAAATATTTATCGTATCAATACAATCACTTGTGTAGGTAAATCTCTTCCTCTAAACAGTGACTAGTTTCCGAGCAGGTCATAAGGACGAAAATAGCCAGAGGGGAACAGAGTTGATGGAAGAATATCTTCAAGCATTCACTCAGTTTACTCCGTATGAAGTAATGACTGTGTCCTTCCCTCAGGGCAGAGCACCTATAGACCTCTGACAATATGTTGTCAACATATGTCAACCCTCTGGCCCCTATCTCTGAGGAAGGGCCTCATGCCCTTGGATCTCAGGCTTCACGGGGTATACAGCTTCAGAGAAAAGGCCTGAGGAATTTTCCAACTCCAAAAAAGCCTAACTCTGTGAGTAACCCAGGGGGGTCCAGGTCTCTTTAAGCCTCTGGAAGAAAAGCAAGTCATTTGAAACTCGCACAGAATTTGCTTTGTGTGCTTGATGTAGGATAAGTTTATTTCTAAATATTATCCTAAACAGGTGCTGGGGCCTCAGCGGGGGATTGCTCAGTTCAGAAACGCGTGTGCGTCTGAGTGGGCGCAGCCCATGACTCAAGCAGTAGGGCACCGGCCCCATATTATACCATGGGTGTTGGTTCAAGCCCACCCCCTGCCAGAACTGGAAAACAAACAAATAAACAAACCAAAAAAATTTCGGGAACTCAACTCAGTGAGCTAAAGCGATCCGCCCACCTAGATCTCCTGAAGTGCTACGATTACAGGCCTGAGCCACCTCAGGACGCCCAGCCTAATTCGATTTAGTTACATATCATTCTCCCACACCTGGTTTCACTGTATCTGGAGAGATGTATGTGTGCTGGGGGAAGCTACTGTTAAGAAAAGAAGATAATGGGTGGTGCCTGTCGGTGAAAGGATTAGGGTGCAGGCCCCATATACGAAGGTGGTGGGTGGCAAAAAACACTGCCCCCTCCCCCAAATCATTCAGTTGAAAGAGTTCGCCTGTATCCCCCACCCAACCCCGCATATGCCGGAAGTGGCGAGTTCAAACCCAACCGCGGGAAAAAACTGGAAAAAAAAAAAAAAGAAAGAAGGAAGGAAGTGAGGGAGGGAGGAAGGGACACAGGGAAGGAATAAAGAAAGGAAGGAAGAAAGAAAGGAAGGAAGAAAGGAAGGAAGGAAGGAAGGAAGGAAGGAAGGAAGGAAGGAAGGAAGGAAGGAAAAAAGGAAGGAAGGAAGGAAGATCAAAGAGTAAAAGTAGTTCAGCGCTTGGGGCTCAGAGGAGTAGGGCACCAGCCCCATATACTATAGGTGGTGGGTTCAAACCCGACCACAGTAAAAAACCACAGGAAAAGAAAAATATTAAATAAATAAATAAATAGGCTGTGGGGGGGTGGGGGGGTGCATAGCACAGTGGTTAAGGCACCAACCACATCCACCGAGCATAGTGGCAGATTCCAACCCTGCCTGGGAAGCTAAACAACAGAGAAAACTGCAAGAAAGCAAAAAATGCCCCGCGTTGTGGCGGGCTCCTGTATTCCCAGGTACTTGGGAGGCTGAGGCCAGAGAATCCTTAACGCCCAAGAGGTGGAGGTTGCTGTGAGCTGTGACCCCACACCATGGCAATCTACGAAGGGTGACATAGTGAGAGTCTGCCTCACCCAAAAAAAAAAAAAATCAACTAAATTAAAAATAAATAAATATTAAAATCAATCAAATAAAGAAGTAAATAGTCACGTAGCACAGTTCCTGGAACAGAAACCCTCCCTCTCTCCCCACCCCCGCTTTCCAGTCCAGAGAAAACATCAGTCTTCAGTTAAGTTTTTCACGTTTATTTCTGATCTGTTCCGTTTTACAGGAGAGGTAAGTAGCCAAATACTCAGGCGCTGACCTAACCTGACCTGACCTGACCTGACGTGACCCGAGAGGTTGAAGGGAAAAACCCTTAGGATCTGTCCCCGCCCTTCCCCGCACCGCCGCCCCACTGGGCTTTGAGAGGACGGATCTGTGCCCCCGGGGAACAGCTCCTTACACACACAAAGAAGTTACGGGGCCGGGGGCAGTTGATCTCCACTGCCATGCTAGCATTCTGGGAGGCCGAGGCCGGTGGAGACCGGAGACAACCGCCCCACACCCCACCATAGTCCCAGCTGTTCGGGAGTCTGAAGCAAAAAGCATTTCTGGAGCTCAACAATTCGAGTTTGCTGTGACTTGTGACGGCGCCATGCCGCTCTTCCCGGTGAAGGTGGAGTGAGAATGTATCGCCAAAAATAAATAAGTAAATAAATATATAATCCCACACACAGATACTGTCGTAGATGGTTGTGTAGACGTGAATGAAGAAGTTTTTTGTTTTTTTTTTAGATAGAAATGACACACCCCATAGGCTCTCAGGCTGCTGAGTTCGCTCCTTTAGCCCTAGTAGTTACGCAGGAGGCAAGCAGTGCATATTGTCAGAATAAACATTTCAGAATAAAGGGAGAGAGAGAAAGGGGGAGGGGAGAGAGAGAGAGATGGGGCGGAGAGAGAGAGAACACGAACACGAACACGAAAGAAGGAACACGGGTTGGGGACAGGCGAGGCTCGGAGTCTCAGGGGGACCAGAACTCATACACAGCCGCCACCTTCTGGACAGCTTACGCCAAAGCACGCAGAAGAGACATCTGGTCGACCGACAGGCGCTAAGGTGACAAGATCCCCGGTCTTACGTCGGCCGCGGACGTCTGGTCAACGGCAGGGCACTGTGGAGACCGAAGTTACGTAAAACCCCAGGGTCAAAGTCCTTGGCGTAGCCTTCGTTAAGGCTGTAGATGTTACTATTCTTTCTGATCTTCACACCCTTGTCCACCAAAATGAACTCTCCAATGGCCTTCAGAGACACAGAAGGGAAGATGACCAGCTGTCTCTCCCAGGCATGGACACATGTGCATTTCACTGTTCTAGGCTGGGGTATGAGTGACTTCTGCCAAATTCTCCAAGAATTGCAAATGGGGGAGGGAGAGAGAAAGTTGTGAGAACAAGTGACAAGGAAATGGAGAGGGAGAGGGAGAGGATGCTGCAGAAGCCATCGGGTGATAAAAGAGCCTTTGACTTTGCAAGTGAGTTCAGTAAATCAAGAAAGAAACCACGCAGAAATAGGGAGTGCAAAACTGCAAAAAGCCGCAAGAATAAGGCCTGTGTGCCCAGAGCGATGCAGGATGTGCGAGCCGGTACGAAAATAGGCCGCGAGTTGGTCCGGACAGCAGGTGGCTGTGGGAGAGACGGGCGACTGCAGGACCAGCCTTCGAGTGACACCAGTGTCCAGGGCTGTTCTCACCTTTACATTTCTATCCTGAGGCAAGTGTTCCCTTCTGTGCGTTGCCATAGAACAAAGTGGAACTCAGAGTTTGGGTCCCAGCACGTTTAGCTTCAGACCTATGCTCAGGGACCTGCAGTTTTCTCGGCGCGCCTCCTCCCCCCACAGAGCCCTAGCGCTCAGCTTGTGTGGTTGGGGTCTGGATTAGAGGTTTAGATTTGGGGAAAAAATGCTACATTACTGCAGCTCGTCTGGATTAAGGACTGTTCTTCGCCATGTCAGTAGATTTCAGAGTCCACGTTTTTGCTACAGGGGTGAAATGTAAACTTCTGAAATGATGTCTCCCGCAGCTCCCTGGTGGACTGAACTAAGGATTATCGTGGGCCCCTGTGTGTCGCTGGTAAGAGGTCCAGCGGGGCTCCGTAGTGTGAGAGCTGAGAGGAAAGGGGGACCCAGCCACACCTTCCCCGGCTATTTATTCCCCCTGCCCAGATTGGTTCCTGCCCATATGCGGTATGCCAAAACCAGAAAGCAGCCATCTCACAACTGGGGCTGGTGCAGAGCCCGGGGAGCTGTCCAGACGCGCGGTCCCGGTACCCAGACCAGAGTCCCAGGTGTGAAGGAGAGAAGCCCTCCTGCTTATGGAGGCGAGAAGTAACTGCTCTTGGCAAGTTAAAGCCCTGTAGAGACGCAAGTAGGACGGTGGTGGTGGTTTCAACAGAAACCATCAGCCTGTCCTTTCAGCCCAAACGAAGACGAAGCACTTGGTCTCTCCTGGGAGAGCCTTGCCTCTCCCAGAAGCATCCAGCAGGGGGTGCCAGTGGGACCCTAGCAGGCCTGCACTGCTCTCGGAGGGCAAAGACCACCAAACACACGGAAACTTACTCCAAGATACCGCCTGCAATCTGCAAACGAGAAGAGATTTCATTTACCTACACATTCATCAACTAAAGGTAGCAGAGAAAGCACCAGAAGAATGTATGGGGTGGCAGGAAATGCCTGGCGAGGCACAAATCAGCAAATAAAAGAGGTGCCTGAACCTGCGTCCTGGCCTCAGATGAAACTTTGCTCTGGATCTGCCATCAGTTCCCCTGAGGTCACCCCATTTGGAGACTTTAACTGGGGCTCTGACTCTACCCTGGTTTTATTTATTGAGCACTCCAGGCTTCCAGGCAGGGGAGTGTCCGGCTGCGTAAGATTGTCTGGGACTAAGGTCGCCTGTGTGCCACCTTTGACCTGCCCCACCGGCTGCTCACACCCAGACCTTACCCAATCAGCCCATCACCCACAGGGGTTCCCCTGGCTGCACCTTGCTCAGTTTGTCAGCCAGAAGCACCTTATGCATAGGTGCCACGTTAATGCCACCTGACAATACTGCTAACATTTAAAAAGGGCATAAATCTAATTCATTTCCCAAAAAACACATAATGAAGGTGTCAACGTATTAAAGATTATTCTCTGCAGTCTGTGTTTCAATGGTGGGCTGCTGTGAGCTGTGAGGTGACGGTACTCTACTGAGGGTGACAAAAAAAAAAAAAAGAAGAAATTTTTACTCATGTAAAAGAATCTCAAAAGCTATTTCTCTCCTCCCCCACTGCTCATTCCTTCTTCTCATGGTTTTCATCTGGGTCGTTGATTAGTTAACTGGTTGAGTTGAGTTGAGTCATTTGATTTAGTTTCGTTTATATTCATCAGTTAGTGCAGTGCAGCTAAGTTGATTCACACAAGATCAAAGCTTTGAGTTGTTTTCCCTAACCCTAAATTTGCCAATGCACAGTCTTGAAAAAATAAAACCAATGTATGAACCACTTGTCCAAGGGTCATTTTAATAGCTATTAGCTTCCCCACTGGGCATCTAGCTATCCTCTCCCCCTACTGCAAGCTTTTTGGGTAACCAATTCTCCACCAAGAAAAGTGTCCCAGAGTTTCCCAACCATTCATGCCTGCCTGTGGTGAAGGTGCAAAAGTAAACAGCCTTTCTGTGAAATGAAGTCACAAAATGCTCTTACACTCCCTTGTACGGGAATAAGAAACAGTAACACTGTCTATAACCCACACACGCAGAAGAAAAAGAAAATATGCCAAGATGCGGTGGCTCATGCCTGTAATCCTGGCACTCTGAGAGGCCGAGGAAGGAGGATCACTTGAGGTCAGCACTTGTTACACCAGGGGCTTTATAGTATTTGCCACCCCTTGACCGTCTGGTTTGATAGATACAATTTATTCATGGTGTTCTATAAAATACGCAGGTATCTTGGGTTATGTAGGCATAGTCCAAAAGGGGCTTGTACAAACATACCCAAATAAAAGCTACTTTGACATTGAAAAGTAGACTCTGTAAGCCCAACACAACAGTGACGGTCATACTTCATTTACTAGGACTTTGTCAGATGTCCCCTGATAGGGGCGTGGGGAACGCAGCCACAATTCTGCACGGTAAAGCAGGTGTTGCCCAGGTTATCTTCCTAAGGAGGAGGAATACTGGAAGAGAGCGAGAGTGCCTTCAACACACAGACAGAAAGGGAATGAGTTATTATCTTTGTTCAGCAGTTCAGTCTTTTTTTTTTTTTTGAGACAGTCTCAAGCTGTCGCCCTGGGTAGAGTGCTGTGGCATCACAGCTCACAGCAACCTCCAACTCTTGGGCTTAGGCAATTCTCTTGTCTCAGCCTTTCAAGTAGCTGGGACTATGGGTGCCTGCCACAATGCCCAGCTATTTTTCTTCTTGTTGTTGTTGTCGTTGTTGCTCTTGTCGTTGTTGTTTAGCAGGTTCTGGCTGGTTCAAACCCTCCAGCCTCAGTGTATGTGGCCGGCGCCCTAACCACTGAGCTACAGGTGCTGAGCCACCCTGTGCTCTTTAAGCAGTCATTCCTCTTTCCTCCTTCCTGCCGGTGCCTGACAGCCACTAATTTGGTTTTGTGTGTATGGAGTCACCTGCTCTGGACACTTAATACAAAGGGAACCAGACAAGATGTGGCCTTCATGTCTGGCTTCTTACACTTTGCAGAACGTTTCCAAGACTTGTCCATCTCGTAGCCGTATCTGTGCTTGATTCTGGTTTAACCTTGGAATAGTGTTCTGTCGTATGGATATACTACATTCCTCATTTGTCTACTTATCACTTTACAGATATTTGGGTTTTTGGCTACTTTTTGGCTAATGTGAATATTGCTGCTGGGAACATTTGGGTACAGGTTTTTGTGTGAATACATGTTTCCACTGCTTTTGATTATACACTTAGGCATGCAATTGCTGGGTCATATAGTACCTCTATTTTTAATTCTTTTCTATTTCTTTATATTTTCTGCCATGCTGTTTTTCTTTTCTCTCTTTCTCATTTTTTTTTTTGTTTTTTTTTGAGACAGAGTCTCATTATATCACCCTCAGTGGAGTGCTGTGGCGTCATAGCTCACAGCAACCTCAAACTCTTGGTCTTAAGTGATCCTCTCGTTTGAGCCTCTAGAGTAGCTGAGACCACAGGCTCCTGCCACATTGCCCAGCAAGTATTTTTTTTTTTTTTTTTTGGTGGAGATGGGGGTCTCACTCTTGGTCTGGCTGGTCTAAGCTCAGGTGATCCACCCACCTTGGCCTCCCAGAGTGCTGGGGTTACAGGCATGAGCCACCTTGCTGGCCTATTTGCATTTCTTGCGATGAATAATGATGCTGAGCATCTTTTCACATGTTCATTGTCCACTTGTGCGTCTCTTTTGGAAAAATGTCCATTCAACTCCTTTGACATTTTTTTGTTGAGTTGTAAGAGGTTTTGTATATATGTGTATGTATATTTCATATATATAAGTCTATACACATACATACATGTATATTCTGGGTACTAGACCATTATCATTTATATGATTTGCAAATATTTGAACCCATTTTGTGGGTATCTTATCACCTTTCCATGGTGTCCTTTGATGCACAAATGTGCTTTACTTTGAGGAAGTCCAATTTTATCTGTTTTTAATTTTATTGTTGACATGTGCACTTGGTGTAATATATAAGAAACCATTGTCAAATCCAAGGTAAATATACATATACTGTATGCTTTCATGCAAAAGGTTTATATTTTTAGCTCTTATGTTCAGGTGTTTGATTCATTGGAAATTAATTTTTATATATGGTATAAGGTAAGTGTCCAGTTTCATTTTTTTCCATATGAAATGTGGTTATCCCCACACCATTACATGCTCTGGGGGCTCTTATACATATTCAATTAACATGACATATGTTGGTTTATTTCTGGACTCTCAATTTTATTACATTTTTCTATATTTTTACCTTCTACCAGTGCTACACTATTTTGATAACTGTTACTTTGTAATAAGATAGCCTGTGGCAGGCCTCCTGCTTGGGAGAAGGGTCTCCTGAACTCTAGTTGATAGAGTCTTTTTTTTCGTTTTTCTTTTCTTTTTCGTTTTTCTTTACTTTTATTTTTTTGTAGAGACAGAGTTTCACTTTATTGCACTGGGTAGAGTGCCGTGGCATCTCTCAGCTCACAGCAACCTCCAACTCCTGGGCTTAGGCGATTATCTTGCCTCAGCCTCCCAAGTAGCTGGGACTACAGGCTCCCACCATAACACCTGGCTATATTTTTGTTGCAGTTTGGCTGGGGATGGGTTTGAACCCATCACTCTTGGTATATTGAGCCAGTGAGCCACAGGCACCATCTGTAATTTGTTTTCTTAATTGCTCTTCCTTGGAGTTACAGCTTGCCAAACTTTCTTGACTCAGCTTCCCACTTTTGGAGTCTGATTCCATCCAGTTTTTCTTCCACTGCTCAGGAGCCTCTGACAAGTGTTGCTACCAGTTGCCCATCTTTCCAGAATGGTAGGTTTTATACTTTTTTTTTTTTTGACACAGTGTGTCACTATGTTGCCCTCAGTAGAGTTCTGTAACATCTCAGCTCACAGCAACCTTCAGCTCTTGGGCTTAATCAATTCTCTTGCTTCAGCCTCCAGTGTAGCTGGGACTACGGGCTCCCACCACAATGGCTGGCTCTATTTTGTTCCAGTTGTGATTGTTGTATAGCAGAGGGCTGGGCTGAGATTTAAAACTGCCAGCCTTCTCTTAAAAAAAAAAAAAAAAGAAAGAAAGGAAAGATAATCACTGTCCTTTTGTGTTGCAGTGGGTGCCTGTAATCCCAGTTCCTTGAGAGGATGAGACAAGAGAATCACTTAAGCCCAAGACTTTGAAGTTGCTGTGACCTTTGACACCACAACACTATACCGAGGGTGACATAGTGAGACTGTTTCAAAAAAAAAAAAGAAAAGAAAAAGAAAAAGAAAATCAGTGTCCAGGAGTGGTAGGATTTCAGGTGTGAGATACCACACCACTCACCTGAAACTTTTCTATTGTTTTGTTAATCATACCCTTGTGGGTGTGAAGTGATAGCTAACCCTTGTTTTTATGTGAATTTTCTTAATGATTAATGCTGTTAAGCATCTGTGTGTGTGTTTATTGGCCATTTGTGTATCTTCTTTGTATAAATGAGAGAGGATTCCTGGCAAGGTGAAGTCTAGGAGAACAGAGGTCTTCTCAAGGAGACCAGAAGATACACCCGAAGGGTCATCTCCATGGTGACTTAGGTCTTAGGAATTTGTAGACCTAACTTCCTGGGACCTGGAAATTTCCGCTTCTGTGAGATCCTGTAGTTCTGTGGGGCAAGAACAGCTTCTCCTGCTTGATTGAAACTGACCAATGAGAAATGTACCCGTGGGTTGGGACTTTTTGACTAGAGATAAAAAGGGAAAGAGCAAGCCAGTTGGGTAGTGTAGCCATTTTGAATTCCTCTATGCCGTTCACCTCAGCAGCTGAAATAAAGTCCTTCCTCTTATAAACAGGGTGTTTGGGTGCTCTTTCTCTCCTTTGGGCCTTGTCTTTCTAAAACACAGCTATCTGGACAAGTCCTTTGCCTCTGTTGTTGAGATGTAGGAATTTTTTTTTTTTTTTTGAGACAGCGCCTCAAGCTGTCACCCTAGGTAGAGTGCCATTGCATCACAGCTCACAGCAACCTCCAACTCTGGGGCTCAAGTGAGTCTCATGCCTCCGCCTCCCAAGTAGCTGGGACTACAGGTGCCCACCACAATGCCTGGCTATTTTTTGGTTGTAACCATCATTGTTGTTTGGTGGGCCCAGGCTGGATTCGAACCCACCAGCTCATGTGTATGTGGCTAGCACCTTAGCTGCTTGAGCCACAGGCACCAGGCCAAGATGGAGGAATTCTTTATATAGCTTGATGGAGAAGCATGGTGTTTCTAGGAAGTCACTGAAATAATTGAAATAAGTAGGAGGTTAGCAAGAGAAATTTTGTTAATAAGCTATATAACAGGCCAGCCCATGCTGATGACTGCATGCTCTATAAAAAACACTGCTTTTAGATTTTATGCATAATTCCATGGAAGTATCGTCTGTTTGGAAATTCTCCTATTTTTTACTATTTTTCTGATTGGCCTATCCCCCATCTTGATCAACCCTATTTCTGGAACAGCCCAGGTCAACGTGACCATGTCTGTCTGTACTAGAAAGTGTCAAGGGCACTGATCAACCTCTTTCTCAGAATAGTCCAACTGTAGGATCTTAATGAGCCCCATTCCTGGGTCAGCTGGACCTCCTCGCCCTGCTATGTCTAGCTAACTGCCTAAGAAGCCCAGATATTGTGTCCCTTCTCAGATAAATCAACCTTGAATAATAAGATTCAAAAAATATGATTATATCAAATGGCGCCTGTGGCTCAGTGAGTAAGACATTGGCCCCATATACCAATGCTGGTGGGTTCAAACCTTCAAACCTGGTCCCAGCCAAACTGCAACAAAAAATAGCTGGACACTGTGGTGGGCACTTGTAGTTGTAGCTACTTGGGAGGCTGAGGCAAGAGAATCACATAAGCCCAAGAGCTGGAGGTTGCTGTGAGCTGTGACACCATGGCATTCTACCAATGGTGACAAAGTGAAAATCTGTCTCAAAAAAATAAAAAAATATATATATATTTTATAAAGAATTTATTCATGCCCCAAAGTTAACAATGGTGACCCGTGAGCATAGATTCAAGATGCCCTGCATATACACTCCTGTTGGAAGCTGTTAGAAGTGGGTTTTTAAGGCATAAATAAGAATACATTCCTAACTTGTTTACCAATAATTTATATTAAAGTAAAATAAGCTATTAATTGGTTATGCATTGTTTCTTGTAATCACAAATTCCAAATACATGAAGAAGACAGGTGAGGCAGCTAGCTAGTCTGGAACAAAACTGCTTTTGAACAATTGCCTTTGGCGTGGGGGCAAGTAGTGGGAGGGTGGTGTGACTGAAGTCCCATACTCTTGTCTTTCTGGGCTTGATAAATTTTATATACTTCACAAAGCTCTTTTAGCTCTGAGCTGTTTTCTTTCCTTTTTAAAAATTTTCTTTTCTCATAAAGGTTTGTGAATATTTTCTCCCATTTCGTACATTGCCTTTTACTCTGCTGATAGTGTTCTTTGATAAACACAAGGTTTTAATTTTGAAGCCCCTTTCTTTTCTTTTATCTCTCTCTTTATTCATTTCTTTCTCCCTTCCATCCTTCCTTACTTCCTTTTTTCTTTCTTTCTCTCCTTCCTTCCCCCCCCCTTTTTTTTGCCTGTACTTTTGGTGTCATTTAAAAAAAAAAATGTTTGCCAAATCCAGAGCTGTGAAGACTTTCCCAAATATTTTATTTATATTTTTTTGTGGAAACAGGATCTTGTTCTGTTTCCTGTACAATGTACAGTAGCATCATCAAAGCTAGCTGCAGGTGCTGGGAAAATTGAATACCACATGCAGACAAATGGAACAGGATGTGATAGTGTCAAATAAAGTGGGCCCACCCAAATAGAATGTGCCCACCCCCGTCCTTCCACATGTTCCACCCAGAAAAGGGGATGTGCCAACCCCCACCCTTCCCACCTTCAAAAGCCCTGTCCACCATTACCCATGTGCTGACTTCCTTCTCAAACTCAGATCACCTTCACCAGGGTGGAAATAAAGGCTTCTGTTGCCCACATAGAAACTGAAATCCATTATCCTTTCATTTCTCATCTCAGAATGATTTTTATTTTGGTCTTTGACCTCTCAGGATCCACATCTCTCATCACTCACAGAAGTCAATTCAAGATGGTAAAGGAGTTAAATATAAGGCATGAAACCACAGAATTCTAGAAGAAAATATTGACAAAACTTGTTTAAGTATTGGCCTAGGCAAGGAATTTATGAAGAAGACCCCAAAGGCGATCATAGCAACAACAAAAATAAATGAATGGGACTTAAATTAATGAGCTTCCGTACAGCCAAGGAAGTAATTAACAGAGCAAATAAGACAAACAACATAATAGGAGAAACAATTTCTAAGCTATAAATCTTATAAAAGACTAATAACTAGAATCTACAGAAGACTTGAAGAAGCTAAGGAAAATTTACCCCAAAATATGACTACTTAACATAAAGAATATTTGAATTAAAGGCTGTTCATAATCAGAAAGCATTGGAAAGGGCTTCACTTTGTCTTCATGAAACCAGACTGACCTGATCAGGGGCTCAAAGGGTGCCACTGACTTCCTTTTCTCCCCCTGAATGCCATCAGACCTGGCCTAAATCATTTAAAACACAATACCTGTCTGTCTCTCAGGTGAATTTATAAGTCAATCTGTTTCCCCATCTATTCATCCTCCCTAGCAACCGCTTGCTGCACCCATACTCCACTTTCTCCCGCCTCCCTTTAAAAAGTCATCTATAAATGTATCTGACCATCTTTGAGATATTGGGTGATTATTCTTGTGGTTCCCCGCGTGCATGGTATTTGGAAATAAACTTTTTTGTGTGTGTGAGACAAGTGTCTCACTTTTTAGCCCTCAGTTGATTGCTGTGTCAGTCACAGCTCACAGCAACCTCAATCTCTTAAGCTTAAGCAATTCTCTTTCCTCAGCCTCCCAAGTAGCTGGGACTATAGGCACCCTCCACAACACCCAGCTATTTTTTAGAGACAGTGTCTCACTGTTGCTCAGGCTTATCTGACATCTGTGAGCTCAGGCAATCTACCTGCCTGGGCCTCCCAAGTGCTGAGATTACAGGTTTGAGCCACCATGCCTTGCCCAAACCTTTCTCTTATTAATCTATTGTAATTGTGAGTTGATCTTTCAGTGAACCAACCAAGGTAAAAAGGGGTAGTTCCGCCATGATCACTACAGACTCAAGCAAATCAGCAAGCAAAAGTCAAACAGTGCCATTAATGTACCCTATAAATACATTACTGTATACATGATCTTTTTTTAATTAAAAAAAAGTGGCCAAAGAAATAAAGAGATGCTTCTCAAAAGAAGATAGAGAATGGCCAATAAACATATGAAAAAATGTTCAATGTCACTAATCATCAGGGAAATGTGAATCAAAACCACTAGGAGATATCACTTTACCCCAGGCAGAATGGCTTTTATTAAGAAATTCTGTCTCAGCTCCTATAGCTCAGTTGTTAGGGTGCTGGTCACATAGACAGCGGCTGGCAGGTTTGAGCCTGGCCTGGGCCTGCTAAACAACAATGACAACTGCAACAACAATAGAATAGCTGGGCATTGTGGTGGGCACCTGTAGTTCCAGCTACTTGGAAGGCTGAGGTAAGAGAATCGCTTGAGCTCAAGAGTTTGAGGTTGCTACAGCACTCCACCAAGGGTGAAATAGTGACACTCTGTCTCAAGAAAAAAAGTCCTCGCATGGATGCAGTGAAAAAGAAACCTTTATGCATTGTGGGTGAGACTGCAACTTAGTGCAACTTCCATGGAAAAAAGTTTGCAGATTTCCTAATGAACTAACAGTCAACCTTCAGTTTGATCCAGCCATCCCTCTACTGGATACCCACAAAGGAAAAGAAGTCATTTAAAAAATGTTATGCCAGGAGTTCCCCAAAGACCACACCACCAGAGAAGTCAGACTCAAAAGGGGTCCTTTATTGAGGAGCTGAACAGGGACTGCCTCAGTGACCCAACATAGGGTTTCTGAGAGCAACCCTGAGCTGTTTGAGACTCTGGCTTTTATAAGGCAAAATATTTCCAGGGGGCAAATAAATATAATAGGCATAGTCATAAACGCAAAAGCAGCACTTAGGGGAGAACACAAGGGTAGGACAGTTGGTTTATACAATGCTATAATCTGGAGAGCAATTAGCAATTTTTCCTTAACAGAGCAGGTGCAATCTACAATATCCTAAGGAAATGTAGGTTGGGGGGCTTATAGGTGGGGGTCATAAAGCAATAATCACCAGGGACATAATCACAAGTGCTGTCAGTAATTTACACCCCTAACAACTTTAGTTGAATTTAATCACCATTCTACAATGGGAGGGCAAGCAAGGAGGAACCAATTTTGAAGGTAATGAAATGTAACAGAAAAGGAGTCAAAACAACAGAATGGAATCAGGCCAGTTTTGCCACTCCACTGACTTTCAGGAACAGGAATTATAACAACATTGAGTGAGGCTTGCTTCTCTTTCACTGTAACGAAAAGACACCTGCACACAAATGTTTATTACAGCACATTTCACAATTGCAAAGATGTGAAATCAACCCAAATGCCCTCCAATTAATGAGTGGATTAACAAAATGTGGCATATGTATACCATGGAATACTGCTCAGGCACAAAGGATGACTTAATGCCTTTGGCAACAATTTGGGTGGAACTGGAGACCATTATCCTAAATGAAGTATCTAAAAAATGTAAGAAACAAATGCCAATGTACTCACCATTAAAGTGGAATTAATTGATGAGCACGCATGTGCATAGAGGGAAGTCAATCTCAAAAGAAATCAAGGAAGGGATGGGGGTGGAGGAGACGGGTGAAAACCTACTTAAAACGAACACTATCTGGGTGACAGGCATAGTGTTAAGCCTGACTTGACCATTAAGTGATTCATGTAATCAAAACCTTTTGTGTCCCTGTAATACTTTGAAACAATCATATAATAAAAGCTTCCTCAACCTCAGATGCCCAGGCTCCAGTGATTTTCCTGCTTCAGCCTCCCAAGCAGCTGGCTAGTTTTTCTATTTTTTATACAGACAGGATCTTGCTCTTGCTCAGGCCGGTCTTCCCACTTCATCCTCCCAGAGGGCTAGGATTATGGGTGTGTACCACTGCGCCTGGCTTCTTAATGTTTTATTCTAAGATCTTCATAGTTTTATGTCCCTAACTCACTTTGAGATTTTTTTTTTTTAAATCTGACATAAGGTCTTTTGTTTGCAGAGGCTGCAGAAGCCCTGGAGCTGCGAGGCCGGCAGCCTTCCCCAGCTAGCTCTTCCGGGCTGCCCCTGGCGGGGGTGAGTGGCCACCCCCTGGGCCAGGCATTGCCCCAGGCGCCGCCACCCCGCCCTGGGCCCGCCCTGCCCAGCCTGAGGGGAGGAACCGCCCAGCCTCCACCGCGCGGCCCTACCACCCCCGGAGTGGCCGCCACTGCTCTCTATGTTCTGGTCTAGAGGCTGCTCCTCGCCCCTCAGCCGACGCCATGAAGACCAAGGATGCCAAGAAACCTTCTATCTTCTGCTGTTTTATCCTGTGATGAGATCAGGCATCTTCAGGGTGGTATGGCGATGGACTGGTCCTTTGAAAAGCTTTCCTGTGGTTTGGCGTGGACACTGGGGGAACTCTAGTAAAGCTTTCATGTTTTGAGCCTATTGATATCACAGCAGAGGAAGAATAAGAAGAAGCTGAGAGCTCAAAAAGTATTCGGAAATATTGGACTTCTAATGTAGCGTATAGATCCACTGCCATTTGGGATGTACGCCTGGAACTGAAGAATTCAACACTTTTTGTCCTAAGAGGAAACTTGCACTTTATCAGATTTCCAACCGAGGACCTGCCTACTTTTATCCAAATGGGAAGAGATAAAATCTTCTCAACATTACAAACGATGCTATGTGTTACAGGAGGTGGTGCTTAGAAGTTCGAATTCGCACGGTAGATTGGAAACCTCCACCTGCACAAACTGGATGAACATGAGGGATACTTTGGAGCAGTCGGTGCACTTTTTGGGCTGCCAAATTTCAGCTAAACCATCAGGTCTCTCTCTGTTAATAAATGTCATCCAAGAGGAGCTGAAACCAGAGGCATTATTATCTCTTTGTTTGTAACTGGGAACCAAAGGATAAAAGAGTATCATAAGCTGCTGAATATTGCCATATTAAGAGAGAACTCGGTAACATGAAGTATTTCTATTTGAAATATTTTCCCTATTGTATATAGCCACTGTTGAATTCTTAAATGCAATACAGCCTCTCACTGCTGAAAAAAAAAAAAATCTGAGGTAAGCGTTCAACTTTTTCTTTTGCATGTGAATGTCCAGTTTTCCCAGCACCTTTTGTTGAAAAAAGATTGTCCTTTTTCTTTCTTTCTTTCTTTCTTTTTTTTTTAGAGACAGAGTCTCAATTTGTTGCCCTTGGTTGAGTGCTGTGGTGTCACAGCTCACAGCAACTTCCAGCTCTTGGGCTTAGGCATTCTCTTGCCTCAGCCTCCTGAGTAGCTGGGACTACAGGCACCCGCCACAACACCCAGATATTTTTTGTTGCAGTTTGGCTGGGGCCAATTTTGAATCCACCACCCTCGGTCTATGGGGTGAGCGCCCTACTCACTGAGCCACAGGCAACACCAAAGATTGTCCTTTTTCTTTTGAATGACCTTGGCACTATTGTTGAAAATCATTTGACTCTATGTGTAAGGGTTTATTCCTAGGCTCTCAAATCCATTCCATTTGTGTATATGTCTGTCTTTATGTCAGTACTGTTCTGTTTTGATTACTGTTGGTTTGTAGTATGTATTAAAAGCAGAAGTTTGAGATGTTCAACATCTTTATTCTTGTACAAGATTACTGTGTCTATTTGGACACTCTCAAGATTGTGTGTGAATTTTGGGATACCTTTTTTTTTTTCACTTTTGCAAAACATTTAGGATTTTGGTAGGGATTGCAATGAATCTATACATTGCTTTGGGTAGTATTGATATCTCAGTAATGTTAAGCTTTCCAATCCATGGACATGGGATGTCTTTTCATTTATTTGTGTCTTGTTTCCTTTGTTTCAGACATGTTTTGTAATTTTCAGTGTATACATTTTTCATTTCATTGTAAATTTATTCCTCAATATTGTATTATTTTTCATGCTATTTATAAGTTGAATTATTTTCTTATTTTTTCTTTTTCAGTTGTGTATTTCTGTGTAGAAATCCAACAGTTTTTGCATATTGATTTTGTAACTTGAAACTTGCTGAATTCTTTTTATTTGTTTCATTAGATTTAGAAGGTACAAGTGTTCTTTTTATTACATGGGTGAGTTGTATAGTGGTGATATCAGGGCTTTTAAAATCACCTGAGTAGCATGCACTGTACCCAACAGGTAATTTTCATCCCTTATCCCCTCCCACTTTCCCTACTTCTGAGTCTCCAATGTCCATTTTACCTCCCTGTATACCCATTGTTTAGCTCCCACGTATAAGTGAGAATATGCGGTATATATTTTTCCATTTCTGAGATAGTTCACTTAGGATAATGGCTTCCAGTTCCACCCAAGTTACTGTGAAAGAAATTGTTTCACTCTTTTTGTCATAATGACTTCTTTTACTATGAGTAGATAACAAATAATGGGATTACTGGATGGAATGGTAGGTCTACTTTTAGTGTCGTGAGGAATCTCCATCTATTTTTCATACAGGTTGTACTAATTTACATTCCCACCAACAGTGTATAAGCATTCTCTTTTCACTGTGTCCACATCAACATATACTGATTTTTGATTTGTTTTTAATAAGGGCTATTTTGACAGGGTTAATGTGATATCGCATTGTGGTTTTAATTTTTATGTTTCTCAGCCATTTCTATATTGTCTTTTGAAAAGTATTCATGTACACATATTTTGCTCACTTTTTAATAGGTGTATTTTTTCCTTGCTGATTTGTTTGAGATTCTAGATATTTGTCCTTTATCAGACGTATAGCTTGCAAATATTTCCCCCTGCACTTTAGATTGTCTGTTTAGTCTGTTGATTATTATTATTATTATTATTTTATATATTTTTTGAGACAAGTCTCACTATGTCACCTTCAGTAGACAGCAACCTCCAACTCTTGGGCTTAAGTGATTCTCTTGCCTCAGCCTCCCAAGCAGCTGGGACTACAGGTGCCTGCCACAATGCCCAGCTGTTTTTGTTGCAGTTGACATTGTCAGTTAGCTGGCCTGGGCCAGGTTCAAACCCACCAGCCTCAGTGTATGCTACAGGCATCGAGGGTGTTGATTATTTTTATGATGTGCAGAATCTTTTTAGTTTAATTAAGTACCATTTATTTTTATTTTTGTTGTATTTACTTTGGGGTCTTCTTTTTGAATTCCTTGCCTTGGACAATGTCCAGAATAGTTTCTTTTAGGGTGTGTGTGTGTGTGTGTGTAGAATTATCTTTATTTCGGGTCTTACATTTGAATCTTAAATCCATTTTGATTTAATTTTTTATTTTATTTTTCTAAGACAGACTCTCATTCTACTGCCCAGGCTAGAGTGCTGTAGTGTCAGCCTACCTCATAGCAACCTCAAATGCCTGGGTCCAAGCCATCCTTCTCCTTCAGCCTCCCCAACATAATGCCAAGCTATTTTTTTTTTCTATTTTTGTTAGAAATGGGTATCACTCTTGCTAAGGCTCAAACTCTTAGCTCAAGGGATTGTCCTGCTTTGGCCTAGAGTTCTAGTGTTAGGGTGAAAGAGAAGCAAGACTAAGTCCTTTTTGTTGTAGTTATTATTTCTGAGAATCAGTGGGGAGACAAAGCAGGCCTGGCTCCATTCTGTTGTTTTGTTATATTTTATTGCTTTAAGAAAAACCAGTTTCACTTGCATCTCCACACATTGCATGGTGTTTTAAGTGTACTTGGTTGGAAATGTTAGATTTACCAATATCGTGTAGAAAGTCACTAACTACCCTTGTGACAGCAACCTTTGTGAATATATTAAGGTGGTCTTCATACCATCCATATATGATATTGAAATGTTAAAAGAACAAGCTTGACTCCATTTTACTATTTACTCCCTTTTACCTTCAAAATTAGTTCCTCTTGTTTGCTCTCTCATTGTGTAACTGTAAATGCATTTGCTTATTGTGGCCCCAGTGATTATAGCTTTATGATCCTTACCTGTAAGTTCCCCTCCCTGCATTTCCCCCCAGGACATTGTGGTTTGTACCTATTTTATAAGGAATAAAAATCACTAATCGCTCTGGTGATCATAATGACTAACCGCCCTACCTTCATGATTCCCCAAACCCCTTTAACTGCTATTTTCGGTTCTGTAATAACCAAATAAAATTTCATGTGTAATTTTCCTGAAATACAACCTTCCGGTAGACATTTAAAATTCCTTTCCTATTAAGTCATCTAAGGTGAGTTTTTTTGTTTGCAAACACAGGTGCTATTCCACGGCTGCTCTGTGAAGGGAACCAGGATGACCCATGGAGAAGCATGCCACAGACAGTGGCTGGGGTCAAAGGGCCAATGATGTCTAAGTCACCAAGGGGGACAGGCAGAGTGCCTGGATTCATCGTAAGACATAGAAATTGCAAGGATATTGATACAACAAAATTTCTCCCAAACTCTACATAAGGGATCAGTGCAATAACTAGGGTAGAGGATGAATAGGGGTAGATACAAGACAGAATTTTGTGGAATCCCACAAGCATCAGATTACTGAGGATATTAACAAAATGAGCACCTTCTGACCACTCAATGTGTACCAGATGCGTGTCACTACATCACCAAACTATCATGGCACCTGTGAAATTGATCAACAAGGCCAATTGTGTTCTCCTGGCCCAGACAACATGCATAACTCAAGTGACTTCATGTGCACAAAGGTTACACAGTGACCCTGGAGTCATTCCCCCTTGGATGGGAGCTCTTTGTGGCATTGGGTTGTATTTAGCCATAACAGCAGTGGTCAGCCTGACCCTGTACCTAGAAACAAAGGTATCAGGAGGTCATGTTGACAAAAGAGAATGCAGATGAATCCCAGAACATCCAACACTGCTGTCTGGGGACTTTTGGTAACCAGGCTCCACGGTCACCCCCAATGATCCAGGTACATCATGAGTTCCAGCCCTTGTAGACATTCATATGTTGAAGCAATTTGCCATAACCAAACCAGCTCTTCAGGATATTCTCAGATCTATCCTCCATAATGACCAACCCAATCCTCTACGACACAAGTAAAGTCACTCAGAAAGTTTTGATCAAACTCTAACTTCCACAATGGTGAAATGATTAAAAATGTCTACTGGACTTTTGAAAAACTCGATACCCAAAATTTTACCAGAATTATCAATATTCTCCATTAATGTTAATGGCTTAAACTGTCCTGTAAAGAGGCACAGGTTAGCTGACTGGATACAAAAACTCAAGCCAGATATTTGCTGCATACAAGAGTCACATTTTATCTTAAAAGACAAATTCAGACTCAGGGTGAAAGGATGGTCATCCACATTTCAGGCAAATGGTAATCAGAAAAAAACAGGTGTTGTAATTCTATTTGCAGATACAATAGACTTTAAACCAACAAAAGTAAGGAAGGATAAGAATGGTTACTTCATATTTGTTCAGGGTAATACTTAATACAATGAGATTTCAATTATTAATATCTATGCACCTAACCAGAATGCACCTCAATTTATAAGAGGAACTCTGACAGACATGAGCAACTTGATTTCTTCCAGCTCCATGATAGTAGGTGATTTCAACACTCCTTTGGCAGCGGTGGATCGATCCTCCAATAAGAAGCTGAGCAAAGAAATTCCAGATTTAAACCTAACCATCCAACATTTGGATTTAGCAGACATCTACAGAACGTTTCATCCCAAAAAAACTGAATACACATACTTCTCATCAGCCCAAGGAACATACTCCAAAATCAATCACATCTTAGATCACAAGTCTCACCTCAGTAAATTTAAAAGAATAGAAATTATCCCTTGCATCTTCTCGGACCACCATGGAATGAAAGTTGAACTCATTAACAACAGGAATCTGCATACTTATACAAAAAATAGAAGTTAAATAACCTTATGCTGAATGATAGCTGGGTCAGAGATGAGATCAAGAAGGAAATTGCCAAATATTTGCAACAAAATGACAATGAAGACATGAATTATCAGAACCTCTGAGATACCGCAAAGGCAGTCCTAAGAGGGAAATTTATAGCACTGCAAGCCTTCCTCAAGACAATGGAAAGAGAGGAAGTTAACAACTTAATGGGAGATCTCAAGCAACTGGAAAAGGAAGAACATTCCAACCCCAAACCCAGTAGAAGAAAAGAAATAACCAAAATTAGAGCAGGATTAAATGAAATTGAAAACAAAAGAATTATACAACAGATCAAGAAATCAAAAATTTGGTTTTTGAAAAGGTCAATAAAATACATAAACCTTTGACTAACCTAACAGGAAATAAGAGTCAAATCTCTAATCTCCTCACTCAGAAATGACAAAGACGAAATAACAACAGAGTCCTCAAAAAGTCAAAAAATCCTTAATTAATATTACAAGAAACTTTATTCTCAGAAATATGGAAATCTGAAGCAAATTGGCCAACTTGGAAGCAGATCACCTTCCAAGACTTAGCCAGAATCAGGCTAAGTTTGGAAATGTTGAACAGGCCCATATCAAGTTCTGAAATAGCATCAACCATACAAAATCTCCCTAAAAAGAAAAACCCTGAACGAGGTGGCTTCATGTCAGAATTCTACCAAGCCTTTAAAGAGGAATTAATAACTATATTACTCAACCTGTTCCAAAATGTAGAAAAAGAAGGAAGACTACCCAACACATTCTATGAAGCAAACATCACCCTGATCCCGAAACCAGGAAAAGACCCAACAAGAAAAGAAAATTATAGACCAATATCACAAATGAATATAGATGCAAAAATATTCAACAAGATCCTAACAAACAGAATCCAGCAACAAATCAAATAAATTATACATCGTAACCAAGTCAGTTTTATTCCAGGGTCTCAAGGCTGGTTCAATATACATAAATCTATAAGTATAATTCAACACATAAACAAATTAAAAAACAAAGACCATATGATTTTCTCAATTAATGCAGGAAAGGCTTTTGATAATATCCAGCATCCCTTCATGATCAGAACACTTAAGAAAATTGGTATAGAAGGGACATTTCTTAAACTGACAGAGGCTATCTACGGCAAACCCACAGCCAATATCATATTGAATGGAGTTAAATTGAGATCATTTCCACTCAGA
This sequence comes from Nycticebus coucang, assembly GCF_027406575.1. Taxonomy (NCBI): domain Eukaryota; kingdom Metazoa; phylum Chordata; class Mammalia; order Primates; family Lorisidae; genus Nycticebus; species Nycticebus coucang. The sequence goes on from NC_069802.1 coordinate 395,758, forward strand.
TCAGGAACCAGACAAGGCTGCCCATTGTCTGCACTGCTCTTTAACACTGTAATGGAAGTTTTAGCCACCACAATTAGGGAAGAAAAGGCGATCAAGGGTACCCATATAGGGTTAGAAGGGATCAAACTTTCGTTCTTCGTAGATGATATGATTGTATATCTGAAATACCAGGGATTCAACTACAAAACTGTTGAAGTGATCAAGGAATACAGCAGCATGTCAGGTTACAAAATCAACATTCATAAACCGGTAGCCTTTATATATACCAACAATAGTTAAGCTGAAAAAACAGTTAAGGACTCTATCACATTCACAGTAGTGCCAACGAAGATGAAATATTTGGGAGTTTATCTAACAAAGGACATGAAGATCTCTATAAAGAGAACTATGAAACTCTAAGAAAAGAAATACGTGTAAATGTTAACAAATGTTAACATACCATGCTCATGGCTAGAAATAATCAACATTGTTAAAATGTCCATACTACCCAAAGCAATAAACAATTTTAATGCAATCCCTATTAAAGCTCCACTGTCATATGTTAAAGACCTTGAAATAATAATACTTTTTTATATGGAATCATAATAAACCTTGAATAGGCAAGACATTACTCAGAAGTAAAAACAAAACAGGAGGAATCATGCTACCAGACCTCAGACTATACTATAAATAGATAGTGATCAAAACAGCATGGTACTGGCACAAAAACAGAGAAGTAGATGTCTGGAACAGAATAGAGAACCAAGAGATGAATCCAGCTACTTACCATTATTTGATCTTTGACAAGCCAATTACAAACATTCAGTGGGGAAAAGATTCCCTATTCAACAAATGATGCTGGGCGAACTGGCTGGCAACCTGTAGAAGACTGAAACTGGACCAACACTTTTCACCATTAACTAAGGTAGACTCTCACTGGATTAAAGATTTAAACTTAAGACATGAAACTATAAAAATACTAGAAGAGAGTGCAGGGAAAACCCTTGAATAAATGGGTCTGGGCAAGTATTTTATGAAGAGGACCTCCCAGGCCATTGAAGCAGCTTCAAAAATACACTACTGGTACCTGATTTAAAAGCTTCTGCACAGCCAAGAACACAGTAAGTAAAGAAACAAACAGCCCTAAGAATGATAGAAGATATTTACAGGTGATGTCTCCAACAAAGATTTAATAACCAGAATCCACAGAGAACTCAAACATATAAGCAAGAAAAGAACAAGTGATCCCATTGCAGGCTGGGCAAGGGACTTGAAGAGAAACTTCTATGAAGAAGATAGGCACACGGCCTACAGACATATGAAAAAATGCTCATCATTTTTAATCATCAGAGAAAGGCAAATCAAAACTACTTTGAGATATCAACTAACTCCAGTAAGAGTAGCCGATATCACAAAATCCCAAGACCACAGATGATGGCGTGGATGTGGAGAAAAGGGAACACTTCTACACTGCTGGTGGGAATGCAAATTAATACATTCCTTTTGGAAAGATGTTTGCAGAACACTTATGATATCTAAAAATAGATCTGCCATTCAATCCTATAATTCCTCTACTAGGCATATACCCAGAAGACCAAAAATCACATCCTAACAAAGATATTTGTACTAGAATGTTTATTGCAACCCAATTCATAATTGCTAAGTCATGGAAAAAACCCAAGTGCCCATCGATCCACGAATGGATTAATAAATTGTGGTATATGTACACTATGGAATACTATGCAGCCTTAAAGAAAGATGGAGACTTTACCTCCTCATGTTTACATGGATGGAGCTGGAACATATTCTTCTTAGTAAAGTATTTCAAGAATGGAAGAGAAAGTATCCAATGTACTCAGCCCTACTATGAAACTAATTTATGGCTTTCACATGAAAGCTATAACCCAGTTATAACCTAAGAATAGGGAAAAGGGGAAATGGGAGGGGAGGGAGGGTGGAGGTGGGCAGAGGGAGGGTGATTGGTGGGATTACACCTGTGGTGCATCTTGCAAGGGTGTATGTGAAATTTAGTAAATGTAGAATGTAAACATCTTAACACGATAACTAAGAAAATGCCAGGAATCCTATGTTAACAAGTGTGATGAAAATGTGTCAAACGGTCTATAAAACCAGTGTATGGTGCCCCATTATCGCATTAATGTACACAGCTATGATTTAATAATAATAAAAAGATAATGATAGCTAAAATCATCAATTAATAAAAAAAAAAAGATAGGGTCCAAGGTCAGCAGCTTCCTTTCTAATTTTATCCCCAACAACATAGAAATCCTAGGTCTTGAATGACACCAGTAGAATCTGAAGAGATTATTATAATGTAATCTTTCTTTTTCCTTATAACTTTACTCTTTATCTTTTTGACATGATCCTGTTCATATCACTGAAAATTTCACTCTTGGAACTGGGTTCCCATTATCTCATGTCTAAGCATATTTCTATTGTCTTGTTTTCATGCCCAGGAGCAATAGATAAGAGCACGTGAACACCTAAATTATGTATGTATCAGTCGTCATGTCATGATCAAGGCAAAAGCAAAATAATTTCAGAATAAAAAATGGTGAATTGTCATTGATAATCTCTATAAATAGGTAAGAAAATTATGGGCTGGATCAATACCTCATCTTGGGGAAAAGTCATATAAACCATGGCAGGGCCCCTTTTGTGAGAATCCCATAAATCTAATTGAACATGTATGCTGAATGAGTTAAATCCACCCATACCTATAAGATCTCTTCCATATGACTTTAGGAAATTAAAGTTATCTAAATTTAAAAATGAAGAAAACTGAGGTTACAGATTATTATATAAATAATTCACAAATAAGTAGTAAATGCCAGAGTGATAATTTGAGCCTACATCTTTCTGATTTTCATGTGTGTGGCCTTAATAGTACATTTTATTGCCAGACTATGAATACTTATCAAATGGGAAAATAGTTGGATTAAAATAACTGGAACAAATACAAGAAAATGATGAAAACAGTGAGGGTAATTAAAAAACATACATATCTTCACTTTAAAATTTGAATGTACTTTCAAATGATTACAAAAATGTACAATGATGTAAAATAAGTAATTACAATAATAAATAGTATATTTACTATACCGAAGCTAATAGGGAAAAGATTATCTTTTAAGAAACAGTGCTGGAAAATTGGATAACAATATGCAAAATATAAAACGAATTACAGCCTTTACCAATTACCATAGATCAAATATATCTTGAAATGTATCATAAAGCAAAATATAAGAATCAAAATAACAAAACGTCTAAATGAAAACAAAAGAAAAAAATCTGTGACCTTGAGTTAGGCAAAGACTTCTCAGGACATGGAAAGCACAAACCAAAGTGGAAATTTCATAACTTGGACTACATCAAATACGTAGTAAATGCCAGAGTGATAATTTATTTTATTGCACATAAATTATATCTACATAAACCTGCATTTTTATAAAAGTACTTACTTTAAATATACTGTGTTAGTTTATAAGTCACAGGTATGCAAAGAAGAAAGCAATAAAATCCTCCAGCTCAAAGAAATATAGTTTAATGATTACTATCTGGATAAACAATAAATACAAAATGATATGTTCAAAGCCATAATACAGGTATATAATAGGGTCTGGAGAAACTCACTATCTGTTTTGCCACAAAAAAAAGTATAGAAATTGAGCAAAATGCTTCTAGGAATTTAATATTTGAGAAGATGACATTGTGCATATCAATGATGAAAAGATAAATTATTTAATAACAATAAAATAGCTATCCCTTTTTAAATTCTCACAGTGTACAAGGTATCGTTTTAAGTGTTTTCAATGTATTAAAATATTTTATGCAAAGAAATCGATAAGACATATATTATCGATAATATCTCTACTTTATACATAGGGTAATTGAAGCACAGAAATGTTAAGTCACTTGCCAAACATCTCACATGAAATCATAAAAATACTTAAAATGAAAAAATGAAAAAAATGTTAAAATATCTGAATGGAAAACACATATCTTAGTCATGGCAGAAACTCCAAAAGCCATAACAATTATTGATTGAATAAAAAACGAAAGAACTACCTTCATGACAAAATGCTATGTAGAAAGTTTGTATACAACTGATAAATTAGGAAGAATACTTTTATAAAAAATTCTAAGTATCAAAAGTATCAATTTTCCTTCCCTGTAAGAAAGGCCTACATATCAACAAGAAAATACTTTTAAAACATGGGAAAAGAATATGAACTTCATTCTGGAAAAATAAATGGAAAATATCCTTAAATACAAATAAGCTACATTTCACTTCTAGTAAGAAAGATAAGGGTGGTTGGGGTTGGTGCACTTGTAGCCCTGACTCAAGCCTTCCAGGCTTTATCCATGTAACAAACACATTTGCACCCCCTTAATATTTTAAAATAAAAAGGAAAAATACAAATTATACATGATACTACCTTTTACCAAGCAGATCTGAAAATGTGAAAAATTAATACACTATATTGGTGTGATATGGGGCAACACATTCAATTGCACATTGTGGAAGCAGAAAATGGTGAACCTATGGAAGACAAATTGTAATATTTTTAAATACATGTGTTCATAATGTGCATACTATGTTCTAATAAAACATCTAAAGTTTAAGTTAATAATTATGTAGAAAAACATGCATATACAAATCATTCATTATATATTTCTTGTCATGGCAAAATGCAATAGCAAGAAAAATAAGAAAAACAAATCATCCATCCAGAGGCTAATAAACAAGCAAAATTATATCAATAGTCAATTTTTTAAAATGTTATTTTGATATCTATCTAAGGAAGAAAAAATCATCTCTAAGGGAAAGTTAGGCTGACCTTTATTTATTTATTTATTATTTTTTTTTTTTTTGTAGAGACAGAGTCTCACTTTATTGTCCTTGGTAGAGTGATGTGCCATCACAGCTCACAGAAACCTCCAGGTCCTGTGCTTAGGCAATTCTCTTGCGTCAGCCTCCCCAGTAGCTGGGAACACAGGCATCCACCACAACACCCAGCTATTTTTTGTTGCAGTTTGTCCGGGGCTGGGTTTGAACCCACCACCCTCGGTATATGGGGTCGGCGCCCTACTCACTGAGCCACAGGTAGGATGACCATTCACTCCTCCAATCCCTCATTCCAAGCCTGAGAAAAGGATAATGTCTAAGAAATTCTGACAAAAGAACCTCTTAACTATGAATATTTTATCTAACTAAGATGTCATTCAAATGTAAAGACAATAGACAGAAATTCTGAAATGTAATATATTCAGTAAATAGTGTATTCTTTTTTTGTAAAAAAGATAAACCAGTTGGATAATAAAATCAATAAACTGAGAGTAAATCAAGACAATATCTCAACAATAAAGACACCGTGGTAAATGGGTTTGCACATATCATTGTATGGGAGGTAGACAGGCTGAATTCCTCACACACCTCCCAACTCAGGGTAAAGTGCCCAGTCAGCAGAATGTCTATGTGACTATCCCTGCATGGGAAAATCAGCAGTGCAGGTAGCTGAGGCCATCATCTAGTAGCTTAGACTACAGAAGCTGAGATGTCTGTCTTTTCTGGTTAGACTGTTATCTGGACACTTCAGATGTTCCCTTACTCTATGCCCTTGCTTACCTTTTACTCAACCTTCCTGGGGGCTGTAATCTCCTCCCCTCATCCTTAACCTAACTGCTGACTCCTGATTGCCGTGCATCCTTGGACATATACTCTGTTATATGGCCAATAAAAAGGTTCCAGGAAACAGGACAGGTTCTGCAGTGTTTTCATGCTGCCACCAGGTGCATTAAACAGTGTATGCCCTTATAGGCTTCTAGGCTTTATGCTATAGGATATGTGTAAAGTCTCACGATTTCCACAGTGCTGTCTCCCTTGCTGAACACTGCCCCAGGTTGGAGTCCACTAAATGCCGAATAGTACTGGATTTATTTAAATATAGAAATGATAGCAAATAACTTAATTAGATTCCAAATCTTAAAGCCATTTATTGCATATAAAAGGTATGCTTTAATTGAATTTATAAAACATAAATGTTTGAAATATCCAGTGTAGGAAACATTTGGGTTAGTAATTCGGTGTCCTCATAATGATCCAGTTTTTTAATTCTCCTAATATATATGCAAGAGTGAGGTCAGGGAACCCTTTAACTAAGTAGTACTCCCACAATTCTCACAACAAGGGACCTCATGTGCTTGATTTTATCACCACCCAGCAGAGCCAGAAAAATGCAAAATAGCATGCAATCCCTATATCTGGGGATCTCAATATCCAATATTGAGAGAGTTTTCTACTTCCATTACTAAAATCACATAATGTGTAACCTGAGTATATAACATGCTAGTTCCATCTGTGGTACTTATTTCTGAGTGTGGTGACTTACCTATGTCTTTAAGGTAAACTTCTGTTCTTTTACTAAAACATACAGATTAAAATTTCTACTAGAATTTTTATACTAATAAGCAAATATATTAATAATTTTCAAAATAGTTACAGCTATTTATGTCCATAAAATCACACATTTTATGCACTTTGAAGAACAACAAAAGTAACAAAACTATTTAATGGACAGCTGCTACTATGGGAAGTCAACTTCAAGTTTCTTCTGTGTTAACACTCATTGTAAGTTCTTCTTTGCTTTCATTATTTCTCTGTGATTTACACTGAGAAAATTGAGAAAATGAGCCATCATATGTTCATCTGCTCTCACATAACACTTCCTATCCATACTTCTTAGTCCTAAACCTTTATCACAAATAAAACATATTTACATATTTATATTGCATTTAAAATGTATAAATAGTATTAATTTTTAAAATCATTTGACTACAATGTAATGCAAAATGTATTTTTAAATACTATTCCATATAATTTTCAAATATCATTCAAAAGGAGGCAAAGTTCAAACTTTGATTAGGGAATTACTCATAAATTAATGTTAAATATACAAAATAATCACTTACAAGAAGGTAAGGGTTACCTCTAGTAATAATTATGCTGCGGCTTCCCAAAGTTTCTTTTTTTTTTCCTTTCTAAATGAAATTATATTTTTATAAAAGAAAACCCCTAAAAAGAAGGACTTCATGTAAATCATTTCTTAAAGAAGAAGTTCACATTTCTTTCTCTCTCCGCCTTTCCTCCTTTCTGTAAACTAAACATGTAAATCCATGATTTTTTTTTAAGTGATCCTTACGAATAATTTATTTCCATGCTCTTGAAGGCCGAGAAATATTAGGCTGTTTTCACAATTTTTTTACATTTTGGGAGTTACTAGTAGACTCGATACATGTATTTTCCATGAAGTTATTATCTCCTGTTGTATATCTACATAATTTAATTTTTTTATAAATATTATATCATAGCTGTGTACATTAATGCAATCATGGGGCACCATACACTGGTTTTATAAACAGTTTGACACATTTTCATCACACTGATTAACATAGCCTTCTTGGCATTTTCTTAGTTATTGTGTTAAGACAATTATATTCTGCATTTGCTAAGTTTCACATGTACCCTTGTAAGAGGCACCGCAGATGATATCAAGAATGGAAGAAAATGTATCCAATGTACTCAGTACTATTATTAAACCAATTTACAATTACTCACACTTTCATATGAAAAATAAATCACAAATATAACCCAGGATGAAGGAGGGAAGAGGAGGGGATGGAAGGGGATGGTAAATGGTGGGACTACACCTATGGTGTATATTTCAAGGGTACATGCCCAATCTATTTAGTATAGAGTATAAATGTCTTAACACAATTATTAAGTAAATGAGGTGAAGGATATGTTAACTAGTTTGATATAAGCATTCCAAATTGTATATAAAATAAGCACATCATACCCCATAAATGCATTAATGTATACATGATCTATGTATTTATGACTTAATACAAAAATAAATAAATAAAATATGCAAAGCCTAGTGGCTCATGCCTATAATCCCAACATCCTGAGTTTCAGACTAGCCTGAGAAAGAGTGACTCTCTGTCTCTACTCAAAATAGAAAAATTGTGTTCCTTGAAAAATGTTGCTCTGCTCACTGAAAATTTAAAAAAAAGAAAAATTAGCCTGGTCGTGTTACCATCTTTAGTTCCAGCTATTCGGAAGGTGAGACAGGAGGGTCACTTGAGCCCAGGAATCTGAGGTTACAGTGAGTTATGATGATGCCACTGCACTCTATCCAGGTAACAGTGTGAGACTCAGTCTCAAAAAAAAAGGAAAAACTATAAAAATTCATTTTGCTTATGACAATGCTATGGATGGTACATTGACCTAAAGAAGTTAATGATGTATCATATTCATGATAGCAGAAACCATGCTTCTTAAATGTGTGATTATCTGTACTTATTCAATGGCTGACAAAATATTTAAAAGGTAAATATGATGGTCCTAATGTAAGTCAAATAACTTATTAAGGTTATAGACATATATGAATTACAGTTTTATTTCTCCTAAAATTGAGAACCATTTTAAAATTACACAATAGAGAGACACTTTATTAACATTTTGAGAAAAGAAAGTCTAAAACTGTAATTGCATCCATATTGGAATTTTTCAAGATAGATGAACTATTAAGTTTTGTGATGTTCAAGAAAAATGAAATTGTTTTTAAGAACATGTTGGATGGCAAAGTAATTAATGCCTTTGTGGCCAGAGAATTTTAATGGCTTTTTGTTTACACTCTGATCTCAGAATACTAGACCATTTTTCCATAGCTCTTAGAACATTAAATCAATTAAAATTCATTTTGTGTCTTAGCCAAATGATTAAATATGTTTATTTTGTGACAAAAAAATGACCATCAGAAAATCTTCAACTCTATCACCCATTAACCATTAAGCAGCTGGTGAAGAGATGCTAAATAGTCCCCAGTACTCCAATTTTAGGAGCTATTTTCAGTTATGAGCCTGGGCTTGGAAATTCAACATATTTGTAAAGGATCCCAATAATGGAACAGATGAGCTCTTTTTTCTCCCACTTAGCTATAACCAAAATCTAAAATTATATAAATGATTATCATCCAAACCTTAACAAATTATGATGCTGAAAATCATAACAAAAAAACAACTGCACTCCTTCCAAAATTCCAGATTTCTCATTCTCTTGTATTTGTATACATTCCACTCAAATTAAAGCTTACACTATAATCATGAGTTAAATTCCATTACATTAGAGCTATAGAGTCTTACACATGAATTCCTCAATCTTTTTCGAGAAGAAACATATACTTTATTAGGCAGGTATCTGGAATTTGCATAAAGTTTTCCAGTTTTACTCTTAGTGGAGGCCTGCCTTAACTTCTGCATTGTTATCAATGTGATAGAACATTTGCACTCAATGTAATTATTGTTATGTTTATTGAATTTCCATTTGTTATTTCTGTTCTTTATTCTTTTTCCTCTTTTCCTGTCTCCACTGTGAAATATTAAACTTTTTATGATTACATTTCATCTCCATTATCTGCTTATTAACTATTATTCTTTATGTTTTGGTGACTGCTAGTCTATAATATACCTTTTTCACTTATTACAGGAGAAGCCCCTTTGGGGGGCTGAAAATATACCCCACTGTACCTAACCAAATGGACACTTATTCCTATAAGATGAAGAAAAATGGTACACTCTCTGACCTTGCCTAACATTCATCCATTTAAGACTGAGGTGAGCTCTTATTGAAAAACTTTTCTGCACTTCTTTCCTCGTCCCATTCCTTCTCTACATCCTCCTCTTCTCACCCTCTCTTTCTGCACTTTTAAATATTGGTATATGGTCTCTGGGCTCCTTTTACACTCCTGAATGGTGTTTGCATGGAGTGCTCAGGTCATCTTGTCCCCCTGGTGCCATATTTGTGGGCCCAGACCCTTCTGGCTAGTTACGGTCACACGCAGAGGCCAGACCCTCTTCTTTCCAAAGTCATATATGGAGAGTTCGGGTAATCTCCTCATGTCAGCCTCGTCAGTCCATTGCCCTACTGTGGGGGCTGGACTGTTTTTGGTCATTCAGTAAAACAGGTTCACTCATCTAGAATCTTTCCAGAGTTCTAGAACACCTTTTGGCTGACAGCCACACACAGAGGCAGACTCCTTTCTGGCTGCAGTTTCAGTTATTTTTGTTCCTCCTTTCTTCCCTTGAAAATTATCTTTATATCTTAGGTTTAATCTCATTTACTTTCTACCTCCAGTTTTTGCTATGGGCACGACTGAGTCATGATTCCCCCTTCACCTCTAAGCTGTCTTCTAACTAACCTCAAGCCTCTACATCTCCAGCCTGACCTCAAACCAAAACATCTCATTTTTTTCTGTAATACTGCTTGGCCTATGTACAAACTTGACAGTGGCTTGCATTGGCCTGAACACTGCACCTTTAATCTCTCAATTCTCATTGATATCAATAATAACTGTCAAAAACTGGGTAAATGGTCAGAGATTCCCTACATCCAGGCATTTCTCTTACTCTGAAATATTCCTTCTCTGCTTTCATCTTGAGAACCCTCTCAGATTATCCTGATGTGTGTAACACTGGCTTCCCCAGACCCATCAGAATTTCCATTGTCTATTCTTACCTGGTAAACAGCTGTTCCCCTTCTGCCCTTCCACAGCCCTTCCTGCTCTTCTGAAACACCCCTCCTACAATCCCTCTATTTTCTCGACCAGAACACTTGGAAAATTCCTCTGTGTAGGATACCTCTCCTCCATCTATAATCTCCCATCACTCACCCATTCACATTTCCCTCCAACACCCACATCCTTCCCTTAAATAATGTCCTATTCCATCTCTCTCCACTGCACTTCACCTGCCCTCCACCATATGTGGTAGAAAAACTGGAAGAATTCCCCCAGGGCTCTCAGAACCCCTAGAGAGATCTTTGGTTTTCAAGGTGTGGGAGAACCTCTCAGAACTCTGGTTATTAATTTCCACCATTAGGTAAAACCTGGCTACTTCTTGAAACTCTAAGGGCTATTTCAAAACAAATCCCCAAATCTTCCTCAGGATTGTTCTTTAAGTGTAGCAGACCAGGCTGACTGGCAAAGCAGTCAGCCCATGAAAGTCTTCACTGGAAGTCTGTCTGCCTAGGATTTTTCTGAAGATCTAGTTCTGCAGTCACTCCCAAGGCCTAATACCTGGCCTGAGCCCAGTGGCAAAAGACTGACAAGCCCCAGAAAGTCAGGATGCCCCCTGGATGCTGTCCTGGACAACTAAACTCTGGGTATTTTCCCTAATGGAAGTTAAGCCAATTCCTTTTCTGATAACCATGGGAGCAACTTCTTCCACACTGTCACCTTATAAAAGGTCTCTAAAAACAAGCAGAGGTCTCAGTAATGGGTATTGTGAAATTCCCCTACTAGGTGGAAATGTCCTCTCAGGATTAGTAACGGCCCTGACAACTCCTGGTTATTGTATGTGATAGAGCCACTAATTAATTATGTTATGATTTTTCTCATTCTCAGTTTTGGACCAGTAACCCTTCACCTCATCTCTCCATTTATTAACCAGTCACCCCAAAACAACTCCTCATATCCTCACCCTACTGGATACCAACCCCCTCTGACTGAAAAAGCCTCAGACTGTAAACACCACTCCCTTCCCCATTCCCCTCACCCTCCTATTCTCTTTATAGGCAGCCCACAGAGTCCCTCATCTCTATTATTTGTGGACCTACCTCTTGTTCTATGATCCTTTATCTTGTAATTTTTATTTAAGAAATCTAGATCCCAGTAGATGGTCATGACACAAAATTAAATAATCCATACATTCCCCCCCCGCAAAGAGTTCATAGAAAGCTAAATTGAAGATATAGAGTTCTAGTAAGAAAATAAAATACTGCATATATAGAGGTCAAATTGCCTTCACTCTGTCTTCTAAGGCAGTGAATAATTACTTCAATGTTATACAAAATAGAGATGTGCTCACTTTGTTGCAGGAAAAGCCTTACCTGTGGGCTGTTTTAAATTTTTGGACTTGGGCACTCAATTGAACTGCGTTGGGAGATCTTGGGCAGGTGTGCAGATGACTTTGGGTGTTGTCTGGGGCCCCGGACTGTGCTGCTGAGTCAGAAAGGAGCTAATATTTTTCCGCTGTGGGCTGTCTGCACAGCTACTGTGGGGGAGGTGCCCCTGCACGTTGCAGCACAAGGATCAATGAGGAGACTGTGGGCGTGTAGTCTTGTGACTGAAATGCCCAAAGGTGGGGACTGAGATACTGGGGAAGAGCGGAGATCTAAGAGTTTGGCAGATTAACAGCCTTGACCCTAAGGGGCTTAGAGTGAGACTAGTTTTGGTGCACTGGATAAGTGGGAAGCCAGGCCAGGAGAGATCCCAGAGATAAGTGCTTTTCTTGGAAAACTTCTGCTTAGCTGAGGCTCACAGTTTGAAGTGTCTTTTAAGCAGGCTGAGGAGACATTTGGGATCCCAAGCCTGTGGGGTATAAGAAATCATCAGAGGCCTGCAGTCTCCATCTCATACTGTTACAGGAAGACAGGGCCCAACAGAGAGAAAGAGCACCCAAACACCATGTTTATAGGAGGAAGGGCTTTATTCACCAGCCGGGAGCTTACGGCATAGAATTCCAAATGGCCATGCTCCCCTACTGCCTTGGCTTTCTCTTTTCATTCACAGTCAAAAAGTTCCATCCCACAGGTACCCTTATCATTGGCAAGTTTGAATTAAGCGGGAGGTGCTATTCCTGCCCCTACAGAACTACAGGATTTCACAGAACTTGGAAATTTCCAAGTTTCAGGAAGTTAAGTTTATAAATTCCCAAGAGCTGAGTCACCGTGGAGAGGACCCTGCATGTGTATCCTTGTGGTCTCCTTGAGAAGACCTGTTCTTCTAGACCTCACCCTTCTCAGGTATCCTCTCTCATTCCTCCCTTTGGAGACTCTAATATATTTTAATTTGGGGTCTCAATATCAGCTTCTTTCTACAGGTGCCAATATTAATTACTTTTCAGCACTGAGTTTTTAGAGACTGTGACTCATTTTGGGTTCTCTATTGGGGCCTTAATAGTACCATGGTGGTGGGCTAATATACATACGAGTTTTTATTTTTCCCTGTGACATTTCCCCCCTTTTCCCAAAGTTCAAAGTCCAATTAAAACAAGTTCCTCGAGGAGTTTCCTCAGGCTTCAGCCGCATTGACCAGCCAGCTCCCAGTATGTGGCTGGAGCAGGGCATGTTGATTGTCTTAAAAGTTACCTTTACTTTCCAAGGGGCAGTGAAGCCCTACTCAGCCAACTGTGATGACTGCAGGTGAGGATTCTTTCCATTTTCATTGCTGTGCGTGGGTCAGACTGATAGTGTAAAGTCCTTTCCACCTTGGTTTCAGGGGGACCAGGTTCTGATTCCAGACCTAGACTTGGTCCCCTGATCTTCCAGAGAGAAAAGATGGACAGACACAAAAGACTAAACAGAACAGTTAATTACCCCAGTGGAGATTTTCCTTGTTACTCTTTCTAGGGTTTTTGTTTATTCAGTTCAGTCTTTTGCAGTTCTTTTAGGAGTTCCTGATAAATTGCAGAGAATTGACAGAGGCTTCTTTGAACAACATCAATGGCAAGGCCTGCATCCAGTTAAGCTTTGCTTCCTGGCAGAGTTTACCAATTTCTGCTTTTAAGGTCCTGTTTATGCACTTTACCCTAAGTTTTGAGGCCTATAAATTATTCAAAGCATTAGCTTATTATTTGCACTAGTTCTTTTTTTTATTAAATCATAGCTGTGTACATTAATGTGATCATGGAGCACCATACCCTGGTTTCATAGATGGTTTGACACATTTTCATCACACTGGTTAACAGCCCTCCTGGCATTTTCTTAGTTATTGTGCTAAGACATTTACATTCCACATTACTATACCCTTGTAAGATGCACCACAGGTGTAATCCACCAATATCCCCCCTCTGCCCACCCCCCTCCCCCCCTTTCCTCCTTCCCCCATTCTTAGGTTGTAACTGGGTTATAGCTTTCATGTGAAAGCCATAAATTAGTTTCATAGTAGGGCTGAGTACATTGGGTACTTTTTCTCCCACCTGGCAGCCCAGGTGGGAGAAAGTATCTCATTCTTGAGATACTTTACTAAGAAGAATATGTTCCAGCTTCATCCATGTAAACATGAAAGAGGTAAAGTCTCTATCTTTCTTTAAGGCTGCATAATATTCCATAGTGTACATATACCACAATTTTTTAATCTGTTCGTGGATCGATGGGCACTTGGGCTTTTTCCATGACTTAGCAATTATGAATAGGGCTGCAATAAACATTCTGGTACAAATATCTATGTTATGATGTGATTTTTGGTCTTCTGGGTATATGCCTAGTAGAAGAATTGTAGGATTGAATGGCAGATCTATTTTTAGATCTCTAAGTGTTCTCCAAACATCTTTCCAAAAGGAATGTATTAATTTGCATTCCCAGCAGCAGTGTAGAAGTGTTCCCTTTCCTCCACATCCACACCAACATCTCTGGTCTTTAGCTTTAGCTTTTTATTTGCACTAGTTCTGTTATGAAAGCTAGACCATTGTCAAATTTAAAACAGAGTGGCAGCCTAAATCATGGGACGATTTCTCTGGGCAATATTTTTACTACTTTAGGAATCCTTTTTATCCTGGCAGGGAAGGCTTTTGCCTATTCCAAGTCTGATAGACCATAATCAGCCAGTACTTGTTCCCTCTAAACCTGGGCATTTTATTAAAGTCTACCTGGAAGTCCTCGAAGGGTGTTGCTCCATACGACTGGATTCCTGGGTGGTACCGCTGGTTTTGCCATGTGTTGAACTGGCTGCCAGTGACACACTGCAGACTGACAGTTTTGGCCAGGGCTGCCAGGTGGGAGATGTAGAAGTACTGGCCCGCAACTTCATCAAATACTACTGTCACCACAATGGTTCCTAGAATCTGGGGGACTGCTACTCATCCATCTGGCATCTTTATTCATCCTCCCTCTGCTTTTTGACTCCCTTCCGCTGCCAACTATTTCTTCTCCTCCCTGGAGTAGACAGAGGTGAACTCCAGGACCCATGGGATGAGGGGAGCCACTCACAACACCTGGTACGGCTGGAAGGTATCCCTCTTTGCGTTGGTGTCAGCTCTGGTGTTCCTTTTAGTGCTTCCACCATCTCTTTGATGTCCAAGACAGTGCATAACTGCCACTTTCTGGGGATTTTATACTGCCTCTAGCAATCGCAGTATTTCTTGATGATACTTAATGTCCTGTCTCCCAGAGTTTAAAAGTCCCTTTTCCTTGTATAATGTCCCGTGCACCTGGAGAGTCAGAAAAGCATACTTTGAGTCAGTGTAAATATTTACACTTTTTCCTTGGCTTAATTCTAAGGCTCGGGTCAAGGCAATTAACTCAGCCTTCTGAGCAGATTTCCCTTAAGGTAGGTGCTTAGCCTCCACAGTCTCTGTTAAGGTAACCACTGCATACCCAGCCCGCCGCTCACCTTGCGCCATCATGTAACTGCTTCCATCTACATACAAGTCCCAGTCTGCATCTGTCCAGGGCTGGTCACGCAAGTTGGGTCTGCTAGAGTACACATTATGTATGACTTCTTCCCAGTCATGCTCAGTTTCTCTTCCACTGACTGAAAGAAGTGTGGCTGGGTTCAGGGTGTTGCATACTTCTATGGTTATGCATGGGTCACCACACATTAAGCTTTAGTATTTAGTTAATCTTGCATTAGAGAGCCAGAAATGTCCCTTTGTATTCATCAAAGTGACCACAGAGTGGGGTACTTTCACTCTGAGTTCCTGCCCTAGAGGCAGCTTATCAGCTTCTGGCACAAGGAGAGCAGCAGTGGTAAGAGCCTGTAAGCAGGGTGGCCATCCTCTTGCCACTCCATCCAATTGCTTAGAGAGGTTGGCTACAGGACTTTGCCAGGACTCATCCAGCTTATTTAACACACTCACAGCCATTTTATCTCTCTCTGAGACACACACAGTAAAGAGCTTGGCAAAGTCTGGCAGTCCTAATGCAGGTGCAGCCATCAGCCACATCTTTAGCTGGGAGAAGGCACGTTCCTATTCTCCTCAGCACTCCAAGCGCTCTCCCTCCTCTCCTTTAGTTGCCTCATACAAGGGCTTAGCTAAAACAGCAAAGTTGGGGATCCAAAGATGACAGAAGCCGACTGGGCCTAAGAATTTTCAAACCTGCTTTTGTCTCATGGGGCTGAGGAGGCAATTAATGACCTGTCTCCATTTCATGCCTAGACATCTCTATGCCTGCTGGATAGTAAATCTTAGATAACGTACTTACTGCTGGAAAATCTGGGCCTTTCGTTTGGACACTTTATAGCCACATGCTTCTAGATGTCATAAAAGACAGTCCATGCCTGGAGCACAGCCTTCCTGGGTAGGGTGTCCTGAAAGGAGGTCATTGACATATTGGAACAGCACACATTCTAATTCCTCAGCTAGGAATTTCTGGAGGTCACAAGCCAGCCCTTCTCCAAAAATCATGGTGTTTTGAACCCCTGTGGTAACCTGGTCTACATGTACTGTTTAAATGTCTGTTCTCTCCCACTGGAAAGCAAACAGCCTCTGGCTTCCCAAAGCCAGCCTTATACTGCAAAGGGCATCTTTTAAGTCCAGACAAGTGGGCCACTTGGCTTCTGCTGGCAGCAGATTCAGCAGAGTAGGATGCAATGTTACAGTTATACCATTTACTGGGAAATTCTAGATAACATTTAATACTGCACAAGTTTTCCAGTGTAGCCAACAGGCAACCTTTGTGGAGTCTTAAGGCTTCAGAGTAAATATAACTACTGCATATAATTCCATACTCTTTTGCCAGTCTCTTAGTCCCAATTAACAGATCAATTTAGTAAAACAGTTACACCTCATTTTATGAGTCGACAGAACAGAGAAGGCTGAGATCTAAATACAGGTGGACCACAGCCTCTTTTTTCTCCTTTTGAAATATTTTTCTCTCTCCAATTTCTCTTTTACTAAAGGCAAATTATAGTAGAACTAACTTATTTGCCAAAATAAACTGTACCTTCAATATACGGGGTCTGATTATTTGCATAAAGTGCAGTAAGAATAATTAATTATTAGCCATCTAGGCTCTTCTTCTTTTTTTTTTTTAATTGGCTTTTCTGGAACCTTTTATGAGGAATCTTGGTCTGGACTTTTTGAAATCCTTTCAGAGCCCAGGTTTCATCTGTGCCATTAGATACCTGTATGCATTGGGTAAATCCCTCTTCTCTTGAGGTCCACAAGCACATTTGGATTCCCGGACCCATCAGGAAGCGATCTTCGTTACTTACCACAGATCAGGAAATGTTGCTGATGGGTATCTGGCCAGTTTTCCAAACGGCCTTTTTTATTGGCCTTATAAAGTCAACCTTAATTCCTTAACGCAGTCTGGACACCTCTGGAAATGCTATTCCAGCCAAAGACTTGGTCAAATAACCGGTGCCTTCATCATATCCTATAGAGCAAAACAGATTATTTATTTTGTGTGTGTGTGTGTGTGTGTTTTGGCCGGGGCTGGGTTTGAACCTGCCACCTCTGGCATATGGGACCGGCACCCTACTCCTTGAGCCACGGGCGCCACCCGAGCAAAACAGATTCTTATGGAACTTATGCAAATAACTGTATTGTCAGAAATTAAGAATATTTACAAATGGCTTTCAAATTCCAGAGAAATCAAGGAGAGAAAAATACATGTTTCAAACTCTGCTCATAAGTACATACATTGCTTGAAAAGCTACAAATAGCTCAAAAGACAGAAAATTATTTTCTTGACTTTTGGAAAATGGAACACAGAAAGAATCAACAATATTTCAAACAAAAAGCCATTACAAACTAGCCCAATTCCACGTAACTGATTTCTATTCTTTTAAAGTTAGGTTAGCAACACTCATAGACATGTTAACTTTCCAATGAAGGTTCTAAAAATCTGCTTTTTAGTCCAGAGGTATTCAATTTCCAAAGACATCGAGAATTTGAATTTGAGAGAATTTGTCAGCCTCTCTTAATATTTCTTTTTCTTTTTAGGATAAACTTTGGACTCAGCCAGTTACATAAAAAAGTACTTTCTTTTTTAGATGAATTAAAATTATTATTGACAATATATGTTAGGACAAACAAATATCTTATACTTTAGGACAGACCACTGCTTTATACATGAGGACAGAACAGTGCTTTATACATTAGGACAAATACTTATAATATTGGAACATATATATAACCATAATCCACACAAAATTCATCACCATTTCATATTTGACAATGTTTCCTATATATTTTTAATAAATAAAATAAGTTTAATTTGTTTTCTCATGACTTTCAGTGGTCTTAATAGTTCAAGAAGACCAAATTTAGAGTTGCATTTTGTTGTTGTTGTTGTTATTGGCCTGGGCCAAGTTTGAACCCACCAGTCTCAGTGCATGTGGCCAGCATTGCAACCAAGCCCTACGGGTGCCAAGCTTCAGATTTAGAGTTTTTATTTTGGAGGTTTGTCAAATATCAAAGGCCTAAAACATTTGTTTAAAGAAAATTACAAGCCAAAAGATTTTAAAGGAAATACATAATCAACTGGATCACATGTAAATTCTTTCACAAATTCTCTTTTATGAGCTTCATTTAACCTGCATAGACCATCTACAAACATTCTAAACTTTCTTTAACTTTTGCCCTGCCTTCCACTTTCTTACACAACCATTCTGTTTCAGGACAAAATTTGTCACGCAAGATTCTTTCTTTACACAATACCATTCTCCATTCTGTCTAATTCCTCTTACTCTCAAAAACTCACTTCCCACAAAACAGGATTCCAGTTTACCATGAAGTCACCCATTCACTCAGCCAAACTGATAACTAGAAGGTTTAAAAGGCAAGAATCTTATCCTTTGACAAAGATTCAGTTTCCCCAACAATTTAAACAACAAAATTATTACATTTTACAAATGAGAGACATTTTATGAGATGTAATATTGATACAGGACTTTCCCACTCAGGGCTGGATAGGGAACCCCATTTTTCAGGCTCAGGTGAGCTTAGACATCAGACTCCCATCTCCAGGCATAAAACCTCTGAGCCCTTCCAAGGTCATGGACAAAGCAGCCGGAAACCTTTTGGACAGCTCCACCTTGACTAAGGAGCACACACCTTAATCCCCTCCCCAGACAAATACTGCAGAAAAGACCTAATAACACTGTCTAAGGTGAGGCACTGCAGTCATTCATTTGCTAGAACACCCCTTCAGTTTGTAAAGGTATTTTTCCATCTACCAAGTCCTGGCCAAAATATCACATAGGGCCAATTATTTACCCATTGAAAAAGGATTTATGCAGGAAACCTCTGATCTGGGCCTCCTCCCCCTTTCCAGAGGCTGTTCACCATGGAGACCTGTTGCTTATATGGATACAGCTTTGTCCAGCATGAGATTTCCACTCTCTTTCCCAGATTTTCAAGGGCCATCCAGAGCTCACTGGACTGCCTGAACCGCAACACTTTTCAAAGCATGACCCCTCTGCCAATAGCGCAGGCACTCTCCACTCTCTGTGCATGCCCCTCAGTCCAAAAAAATGCCATTTTATCACTAATCTGTGGCCCATGGGCTCAATTCTCAAATTCCTGAGACCAAACACTCACTGAAGACATTCCAGTAACAAAACTACAACAACTTTCTTTCTAATGTCTTTTCATTTTCCCCCAAGTCCCACATGGCCACGTGGCTGCCACCAAAGACAAAAAGCAGAAAACCTGGAACTTCCAGTTTCTCTTAGAATAGCCAGGGGGCAAAGTTGAAGCAGGGAAGAATGGCACACTCACACATTCAGTTTACCTCATGAATCGGGGGTGGGGGGTGAACCCCACCTATTGTTACCCATCTCAGTCATTCTCAAAGTACTCACATGCTCACAATTCCAACTCACTTCTTAACCTGGGCATCCTCCATTTCCCACTCAAGGTGCCACTTAGCCATAGGAGGCAAACCAACACTCCTCTAGGCCCTGTGAAGGGAGGTCCAACTCCACCCTCAGAGTTCTCTCAGTCACACCACATCCACACACTCTTACACACCTCTCAACAGACCTGCCAGTAATCTAATGCCCAAGGAGTTGATCAGGCTCCTCTTCCACTAAAACTGTAGTGGGATTCCCAGATCAATCATACCTTGCTTTAGACATCTCCCTGTGCAGGTACCCGTTCCTGCATGCCAGTTCCTCATGGTGTTTGACTCCTTGAAGACCCGCCAATGGGGTCCTTTCTCAGCCCAGTTGAGGTGTCCACACAGGGAGGCCAAACTGCCTGCCTGGTGCACTTAGTGGTTCACGTCACCCAGGCCGATCAGGGGCTCCTACGTGTGTGTCCAGAGGATTGGCAGCAACTACCAGGTAGGTGTTCTTTCCAGGGGTGATCTCACTTCCCAGTCAGGGAACCAAAAATGTTGCAGGAAGACAAGGCCCAATGGAAAGAAAGATCACCCACGTTTATAAGAGGAAGGCTGTATTCACCAGCCGGGAGCTTACAGCATAGAAGAATTCCAAATGGGCACACTCTCCGACTGCCTTGGTCTTTCCCTTTTTATTGACAGTCAAAAAGTTCCACCCCACAGATACCCTTATCATTGGCCAGTTTGAATCAAGTGGAGATGCTATTCCCGTCCCTATAGAACTATAGGATTTCACAGAACTTGGAAATTTCCAAGTTTCAGGAAGTTAAGGAATTATAAATTCCCAAGAACTGAGTCACTGTGGAGAGGACCCTGCATGTGTATCCTTGTGGTCTCCTTGAGAAGACCTGTTCTTCTAGACCTCACCCTTCTCAGGTATCCTCTCTCAATACAGCTGTACCAACCTTGTGATTGACATCTCATTCCTCAGAAGATCACCTGTTGCATGGACAATATTGAGCAAGATATTATATAGTGTTTGGTTTTGGGTTTTTTTTTTCTTAATTTCAACAATTTTTTCTGGACATTTTTCTTTTTTATACCTTTTTGTTCTTTTCTCTCTCTCTCTCTCTTTTTACTATTCTAGTTTAAATACAATCTTCAATTTTTGCCTCCTTTAACAATTAGAACTTCATTTTTGCCAGTGTTTCTAACCCTATAATTTATTTCCCCCCTCCCAATTTTATCCCATAAGGGTTTTTACTTTTTTTTTTGGTTTGATTTATAGTACTTTTGTCTTTCTTCTCTACCTGGTAGAGGTGGGATACTGTGTCTTATCAGGCTGGCATAGAGCTGTTGACCTCAAGGGAACCACCTAACCCAGCACCCCCAGAAGTGGGCTTTTTAAAGATTGGATTATAGTACCCTACTATACACCCATAATATTCCTATTTTCTTCTTTTGGTACCTTTCTTCCCTTTGTCAATATTTCTTTTTACTCACCCCCCCTTCTTTCTCTTTTTCTATTCTTTCGTACATCTTTTTTTTCCCTTCTTGCTCTTCAATCTTCTCATCATTCTGGTCCCTTGCAAAAAGGACTCATTAAAACTTTAGGACAGAGGGACAGTAACTTAAATAGCAAGAAAAAGTTAAAGTAAAATTAGGCAAAGGAAAAAGACACAAGAAAGCACTCATAAAGAAGAATCAGCAGAAAAATCCTGGCAATATGAAATACCAGTCCAGAGAAACCCCTTCAAGGGACTGTAGGATAGCTACAGCAGAGGATTCCACCTATAAAAAAATGTTAGAAATTACAGAAGGGTAATTTAAAATACAGATGATAAAAACAATGAAGGCAATTGCTGAGAAGGTGGAAAATAACTAAAAGGTAATCCAAATACAGAATCAAATAAGAGATGAATGATACGAGGAATATAGAAAGAATATAGCAGAGCTAAATGAATGAACCAGTCAATTAGGGAACTTAAGGATGCAATAGAAAGTATCAACAACAGATTATATCATGCAGAAGAAAGAATCTCAGAGGTAGAGAATAAAGCTCTTGAGATAACACAGATAGTTAAAGCGGCATAAAAGAAGACAGAGAAAGCAGAACATTCACTGACAGAATTATGGGTCTCTATGAAGTGTTCAAACATATGAGCTATAGATATCCCATAAGAGGAAGAAGAATGCCCCAGAGGAATGGAAGACATACTAGAGAATATTATAAATGAAAATTTCCCAACTATCACCAAAGATTCTGACACACTCGTTTCAGAGGGATATTGGACACACTCGTTTCAGAGGGATATTGGTCCCCTGGCTGCCTCAATTCAAATAGAGCTTCTCCAACACATTGTGATGAATCTATCTAAAGTCAAGACAAAAGAAAAGATTTTGCAAGCTGCCAGGAGTAAGAGCCAACTGACTTACAGGGGCAAATCTATTAGGGTGACTGCAGACTTCTCTAATAAAACTTTTCAAGCAAGAAGACAATGCTCATCTATCTTTAATTGACATAAACAGAACAATTTTCAGCCAAGAATTCTATATCCCACTAAGCTAAGCTTTAACATTGACAGAAAAATAAAATCTTTTATTGATATGCAAACATTGAGAGAATTTGCCACAACAAGAACATATTTACAGGAAATATTTCAACCTGTTCTACACAGTGACAACTACGATGGACCTTCAGCAAAGTAAATACCCAGAAACTAAAGGACAGAACCTAATTTCCACAATTATGCAAAAGACAAAACTAAGTAATGGACTTTCATAAAATAAGATGAATGGAACACTACCACACTTATCAATTATCTCAATAAATGTCAATGGCTTGAATTCCCCACTGAAGAGGCATAAATTGGCTAATTGGATTAAAAAACACAAGCCATCTATTTGTGGTCTGCAAGAAACACACCTCACATAAAAAGACAAATTAAAGCTCAGAGTTAAGGGTTGGCAGTCAATTTTTCAGGGAAACAGAATTCTTTCCTCCCAGTTCTTGGTATGGCGTGGTGCCAGCTTGTCAGTGTGCAAGGTTCCCAGAGGCCAAACAACCTCTCTTGGAGTTTGTGTTCATGGTCTGATGGGGGTCTGCTTACATGTGTAAGCATTCTTCCTGATTCTAAGCTTTGTTCTTTGTGTCATTAACTACACCCCAATTCTTTTGTTTAACGTAAGAGGAGGAGAAGCTAAAGAACAACTTAGCTCAAGCAGTTAAAGAGCTGCTGAGTTAAAGTGGTAAATACTGTAAAGGATGACATATAGTGCAGTTTTTACTTTCCCCCAGGACTGTTCATTGGTTGATTTTAATACAATGTATATAATAAATGCTGAGTTAACCTAGAACACGGAGCCATCACCTGTCCTCACTGTTGGTGTCATTTGGCTTCATGGGCCCACTCTTTTTAAATCCTATCTCTTCTCTTGTCTTTATTTCTTTTATTCTTTCATCACCACCAAGCACTGGGAAAGAACCCCCTGTGTAGTTTGAGGCTGGCCCCCAACATGAGGGGATGGGGAGATGCTGAAACATTACTGTTTAATGGGTACGAAGTAATGGATACCCTAAAAGCCCTGATTCACCATATAACAAAATTGTACTTGTACTTGACTAATTTATATAAACTAAAAGATTTATCAATAATGACATAAAAAATAGTGACAGTCTATCAGCTATTGAGGATAAAACACTAGTGGAGTTCAAATAATTTACTTGAAATGAATCAACCTAAGAAGAGATAACGATAACAGTGATGTCTATGTATACTGACTTCTGACCAAATGCATAATTTAATAGTTGATACTATGGGTCCTCAAGCTGATTATTTATTATTAAAAATAAAGAATTCAAGAATTCAAAAACATTATAAATATATCCTGACACACTCAGCTTATAAGTTGGAGGAGCTGGTGTTAAAAATCAAACTTCAGGCCAGGTACAGTGGCTCACACTTATAACTCTAGCACTCTGGGATGCCAAGGTGGGCGGATTGCCTGAGCTCAGGAGTTGAAGACCAGACTGACTGAACAAGAGTTAGATTCATGTCTCTATTAAAGATAGAAAAACTAGCCAAACACAGTGGCACATACTTGTAGTCCCAGATAATCAGGCTAGGCTGAGGCAAGAGGATCACTTGAGCCCAGGAGTTTGAGGTTACTGTGAGCTATGACACCACAGCGTTCTTGCCTGTTGTCTCAAAAAAATAAAAGAATAAAATTTCATTGTACAAAGAACATATGTTACATTGTACATATGTACAATGTAAAATTTCATTGTACAAAGGCCAATAATGATACATTATTACATACTAGAGTTATAATGAGAACATTTTATTCTTCTCCTCAACCAGGCTGCAGTTAAGTCATCATTACAACTTTACTGATGAACTAGTTCAATAGAAATGTATTTTGTATCATACTCAATGTCATATAGTTTGTAGTATTGGGTTACTTATAAATTCTAAGAATTTCTATTAGAAATTAACTTATTTTAATGTAATAATTGGATCTACTATTGATGGGAAAATACCATTTGACTAGTTCATGACATCATAATATAAAACCATCGTTTAGCTTCAGAAGAAATCTATTGCACTTAATTTGCTGCATAGGAATTTCAGGCTCAGAAAGCTATGAGTTTCCAAAAGTCTCAAGTTTAGGATGCAATATATGGGTGAGGAAGTATCTACAACTCTCAAATTTTTCTATTATCTGTATTTCTTTACCAATCAAAATCTGTGACACTACTTCCAGGGGGCTACTATGGCCCATCTAAATGTTTCCTATGTGGAACATTAATCTAGTCACACCACTCCTCTAATCTTTAAATAAAAAGGCAAATGATAAAGCATTACCTGTGTGCAGAATCTTCCATGCAGCATCAATAGGCAACATTAATGTCCCACTCATAAGTTATTTGACTATCAGGTGTTTTCTTTGTTTGTTTTTGTTTAAAAAAAAAGAAATGAAAACAAATCTCACTTTTGCTGGAGACATGGACCCTTCCTATCTTCTGGTAAAGTAAAATAAAACATCATTAAAAATATTGATGATGAAATTGGTCCATGACAAATCCTC
Organism: Nycticebus coucang; assembly: GCF_027406575.1. Classification (NCBI taxonomy): domain Eukaryota; kingdom Metazoa; phylum Chordata; class Mammalia; order Primates; family Lorisidae; genus Nycticebus; species Nycticebus coucang. Next base: position 420,698 of record NC_069802.1, read on the forward strand.
AGACATCATTAAAGCCACACTGCAATTGGAAATAGGGTACCACCATTTCAACCTCAGTTGGAAACCCTTCACAAAGACATATATTTGAAAACAAGCTTGATTTTCTTGTACATATTTTAAAACATGCCAATTACAAACAACTCCAAAGTACCTTTGTTCCCCAGTTAAGAATAGAAATCAATCTAGTTACTTTAACAAAAAGAATTTACTGTAGGGAATTGGTTCAATTGTTACTGAAGACAAAGGCAAAATGCAATAATGTGGTCAATGGAGATGTTAACTAAGGCAGCCTCCGAAACAGCAAGGGACCTAAAGGGAGTAGTGAATTTTCAGTGCAATGAAATTGAATGACCATAACTGAAAGTATGTAACAAGAAAATCAGATGGAAAATAGAGCAGTGATTTCAAGAGTCCCAAAATAGCATCAAATAAGTATAGAAAAATGAGATTGAAACAGAAAAACAATACCTTCAAAACCAGCATAACGAGGACATTACTAATCTCTCCTATTTTGAAATGTACATTAAATTATTGTTACCTATAAATTATCTATTGAATTATCAAATAGTAGAACTTATATCTTTAATCTCAATGTACTTTCTATTCCTTAGCCAATTTCACTTCATCCCCCACCCCTTCCCAGCTTCTGCTACCCACCATTCCACTCTCTACCCCTTGAGCTGACATCGTATAAGATACTGGTTTGAGAAAACACCCTCAGCCTGGACACACATGACCACTGCCTAGATAACCTTACCCAGCTGCCACAGCCATCTCCATGGCAAGAGACAAACAGAGCAATCCCTTGCAATACCAGCCTCCATAGAAAAGGTCTCATCCTACCTACAACCAGAGCTTCCAACAGCACTCTGGGGAACAACACACCATTGGCATGATAACCTTCCAGCACCAGTTTGAATATGACAATCACAGGGTATCAGGACAAAAAAAAAAAAAAAAATTCTGTATTGTAAGATCTAAGTGCACCCACCCTACTCTACTTGGTCAATCTTCCAAGCAGGACACATATACACAATCTAGGGACCTCTCCTTCTTCTCACTAACTAGGAGAATTTGCAGCAAAGTAAATCAGGTGCCCTGCAAACCTATCAGTCCTGAGCTGAGACAAGTTTATCATGGCAACATGAAGAAACAAATAATCCAATACCCTAAAAGGATCACAATGAATCTATAGCAATGTATCCCAAAGGGGGGGGGGAATACATCAAAACGTAAATAATGGAATTAATAGTATGGCAAATAAGATGATTGGCATTGAAGAGAAAGTTGAAAACCAACACAAAGCCAAAACAATATTTTAAGATATAAATTGAGAAAAAAGCAAAAAAGTCACTAAAGAGCTAGACGACATGGAAGGATATAATAAAACTGAAAGAAATGAAGGAGTCATTTAGGGAATTTAAAAATACAGCAGAAACCATCAACAGACTGAACCATGCAAAACAAAGACTCTCATAGCTTGAAGAGAAGGCTCTCAAACTAAGCCAGAAAAAGATATAGAAAAATAATAAAGAAGAATTAATAATCGCTCAGAGAAATATGGGTCCATATGAAGTGAACTAATGTATGAATTATAGGTATCCCTGAAGGAAAAGAAAAGGAAAAAGAAAATTAATTCAAGGCAATTATGGAGAAAAATTACCTAACATCACCAGAGATTCAGATATCCACATACAAGATAATCATCAAACACCAGGAATATTCATAGCAAATACAACATCTCCAGGACATATAGTCATTGGCCTGACCAAAGTCAAAATGAAAGCAAAACTTCCACAAATAGCAAGATGAAAGCAACAACTGAACTACAAAGGAAACCCCATGAGGCTAACAGTAGACTTCTAAGCAGAATTGTTATAATCCAGAAGGATTGGAGCCCCATTTTAATCTATCTTTCTTTCTTTCTTTCTTTCTTTCTTTCTTTCTTTCTTTCTTTCTTTCTTTCTTTCTTTCTTTCTTTCTTTCTTTCTTTCTTTTTCTTTCTTCCTTCCTTCCTTCCTTCCTTCCTTCCTTCCTTCCTTCCTTCCTTCCTTCCTTCCTTTCTTTCTTTCTTTTATTAAATCATAGTTGTGTACATTAATGTGATCATGGGACACCATACACTGGTTTTATAGACCGTTTGACACATTTTCATCACACTGGTTAACATAGCCTTCCTGGCATTTTCTTAGTTATTGTGTTAAAACATTTACATTCTACATTTACTAAGTTTCACCCTTACCCTTGTAAGATGCACTGCAGGTGTAATCCCACAAATCGTCCTCCCTCTGCCCACCTCCTCCCTCCCTCTCCTTCCTCTCCCCCTTCCCCATATGCTTAGGTTATAACTGGGTTATAGCTTTCATGTGAAAGCCATAAATTAGTTTCCTAGTAGGGCTGAGTATATTGGATACTTTTTCTTCCATTCTTGAGATACTTTACTAAGAAGAATATGTTCCAGCTCTATCCATGTAAGCATGAAAAAGGTAAAGTCTCCATCTTTCTTTAAGGCTGCATAATATTCCATGGTGTATATATGCCACAATTTATTAATCCATTCGTGGATCGATGGGCACCAACTGCAAGGTAAGAATTTTGTATCCTACAAAACTAAGTTTCATAAATAATGGAGAAATAGATTTTTCCAGACAAGCAAACACTAAGGGAATTTGTAATTACTAGACCTGCACTATAGGAAATATTTAGAACTGCTTTATGCATGGAACAGCACAGTAAGTACCCACCAGTGTAAAAACATGTAAAAGTCGAAGCTCACATCTCTAAACAACAAGAACACAAAGGGAAAAACAAAAAAATAAGGTAACACCTAATATGACGAACAGAACAGCATTCCCCATATCAATAACACTCAGATTGAATGGTCTGAATGCCCCACTTAAGGAGACACAGATTGGCTAAATGGATGACTAGTCTTTGCCCAAGTAATATGCTATTACCAGGAAAAGTTTAACTCACAAAGACCCCCACAGACTCAAGGTGAAAGGATGGAAAAAAAATATTCTGTGAAAATGGAAATGAAAAATGCAGGTGTAACCATTCTCATATCAGATAAAATACACTTCAAATAAAGAAGTTAAAAAAGGACAAAGATGGTAATTACATAATTGTAAAAGAAACAATTCAACAGGAAGACATAAAATTCTAACTAACTATATATCTATATCTATATCTATATCTAACATATGAACTTACAGATTCACATAGTAAATCCTACTAGAATTCTAAACAAAGACATTAACAGTAGCATCATAATTGCCATAGATGTCAGCATGCCACTGACAGAGCTAGATAGATGATCAAAACAGAAAATCAATAAAGAAATATTAGACTTAAATGGGACCCTAGAACAAACAGATATAACAGACATCTACTAATATTCAACCCAGAAACTACTAAATATACATTCTTCTTACTGGCACATATGACATTCATGATTAACCATATGTTAGGCCATAGAACATGACTCAGCAAATACAAAACAAAGGAAATCATACCATGCATTTTCTCATACCAAAGCTCAATAAAACTAGAAATCAAGTCCAAGAGAAACACTCAAATATACACAGTCATGGAAATAACAACCTATTGATGAATGATTCTTCAGTCAACGAGAGTGAATTTTAGTCCTCTTGCAGTCCAAAGTCCTTTATGAATGTGAGATTACTAAATTAAAGTAGCAAGATATTGGGTGATTCCATTGCCAGAGCAATATATAGTATACACAGTATTAGTCAGTAGAAATGTATTATAAAGAGATTAAAGTTTGTTGACCAGGCATGGTGGGTCATGCCTGTAATCCTAGCACTCTGGCAGGCCAAGGCAGGTGTATTGCCTGAGCTCACAGGTTTGAGACCAGCTTGAGTCAAGAGTGAGACTCCATCCCTAAATATAGCCAGGCATTGTGGTGGCCACCTGTAGTCCCAGCTGCTTGGGAGGTGGAGGCAAGAGAATCATTGTTGTGAGTTATGATGCCATAGCACTCTACCAAGGGTGACAGAGTGAGTCTCTGTCTCAAAAAAAAAAAAAAAAAGAATGTAAAGTTTTTAACAGCATCAAAGAAAAGTTGCACTACACAGATTTATACAGGCAAAGAATACGTTATTCAAGACCATTGCATTAGGGAAGAGAAGTTGAACTCAGCTCCACTGGCATGAAAAAAAAAGTAGATTTCCAAACACTGGAGTGAGCTAGTGGAAAGGTACAGGAAGATTATTAAGGAGGAAGTACATCACTGTGATTAAGTCATTTGTGTTTGCTATAAATTGTCACTTATAGAAGGCTCCGACCCTCCCCCAAAAGCTGAAAGATAGGGATGGCATATTTCTTGACAATTACTTTCATGAAGATATTCCTGGGCTATAAAACTGGCATTAGACTGAGAGAAGACTTAAGCTACTTTTCAGATAAGAAAAAAAAAAAATGATTGGTATTTAAGATTTCTAAAGTAAACACTCTAGGAAAAGGTCATGGCTCCATAGTCAGGAAGAAAACTAAAGTTTGATAAAGCTGAAGAAAATATTGAGGCCATCTTAGTCAATAGAAAATAAAAATGAAAATCAAGAAGAAAGAAAAATCAAAATTTTCACTGTTGCTTCAACTCTGCAATTTCCAGGTGTTTGAACAAGCCCTGTTGGCTAACTCTCACAGTAAAACAGAGTTCTTCAATTATTTTTACTAGTATCTTGAGTTACATACTCGAATGATAATGTTAAATGTTAAAGGGAAAGGTAGATGTTACCACATGGTCAGGAATCAAGTCTGTAATGGCAAACAGGTCCCATGGCCCACAGAGATTTGTTGCTGTGGCAACCGATCATAGATGAGCAGAAATCAAAAGTTTTATCTGACTCAAATAATCAAAACCCTCAAGGTCAACTTAGAAGATGTCTGATAACAGCTTCCGCCATTGAAAATTCAGTGATTCTTCTCCAAGTTTGCAGACACAAGCCTGTTGTAGGACTCACAGCCTTGAGATGGAAAGGGAGGCGTGGCTCACTTTGGGAAGTCAATTATGTGGTCTCCAAATGGTAACATTCCTCCAAGACAACTTGGTAGCAAGTTGATTTCGTCAGAGACCTTCCATCCTGGAGTGGGTAGCAATTCATATTTACTGACATGAATATTTATTTATTTTTTATTTCTGATGAATGTAAGGGTGCAAATGATTTGGTTAAAATGTTAGCATTTGTTAGGAAAGTTCAAGTTGTGGTTGAGCCCTCACCCGGGGGTGTGCTGTATACTCTTACATTGTGCACATTTAGGTGAGAGCACCCCCATCCCTTCCCTATTCTCCTCTCCTCTCCCTTTATCTTCCTTCCCTCCCCCCACATGAATTTAATTGTGTTTTTCTCTCATGTGTTATAAGAAACATTTCATAATGTTGAACAAACTCTGTTCTTTGGTCTCTGGATAACTTATCCCTTCCTTTATCTCTGGCTTATACTCATTTAATCTATGAAGTTAAGAGCAACTTAACAACTTACAGATAAAATGGTCCACAACCATCTAATGAACATGACGCCCAGTGAACCTAAGTAAATGCCCCATCATCTTCCTTGTCTAAGGCACAACTGGTGCTCAGAAGAGGTTAGATAAATATGTCTGAGCAATAAGAAAATTTGAGAGTAGGGATTATATCTAGACAAAGTATTGTAGGATAAAGAAATTTAGGTTTAATTACCCAGGAAAGAAGGGAAAGAAGGAAGGAGAGAAGGAGGGAGGGAAGGAAGGAATGAAGTAAGGGAGGGAGGAGTGAGGGAGAAAGGAAGGGAGGAAGGAAAGAAGGAAGGAAGAAAAGGATGGAGGGAGGGAGGGAAAAAGGAATGTTTTCACCAAATAACAAACCACTTTAACAAATGCTTAATGCATAGTGTTTCAGGAACCATCTATGTTCTGCAAAAACAGGTGCTTACTGGACATTTGCCATATTATAAAATGTCCTTCACCTGTGAAATTAACAGATTGGTTAACTAGTTCAAGGAAAGAACAGATGTCAAAATTTAAACCACTTCAATACCATAACATAAGGTCACAAAGGTCACAAAGAGAATTTTGACTAATATCTTCTAGGGTGCTGGTTAAATACTAGCAGAAGTGAGAAATTGCACCAGGATGTTTACATATGAGCCTGAAAGGATGAGAGTTAGTGATGGCCTCACATTAAGATGATGATGCCTAAAATGACAGTAGGAATATAGGGGTAATTAGCTGATGTAATTAGCTGATGTCTCTGTTTCTTCCCATCCAGGTCCCGAGGTTCCAGTACCCAGAGGCAGAGGAAGACCAGGTACTACAATTGTGACAAGGAATAGAACAAGATGGCAAAATGTATTTTGCCTGGTCATAAATATTTTTAAAAACATGCTCTTCTGGAATGACCCAAATGACCAGGGAGAAAGATAGCTATTGGATGTCATCACTATCAGTCTTCAAAGGTATAAAAAGCCAAAGCTATCTTTGGAGGTTTTTTGTTTTGTTTTATTTTATTTTTTTCTGAAAGAGCCTCTTGGTTTTTCTCCCAGGCTAGAGTGCAGTGGTATCATCATAGCTCACTGCAACCTTAAATTCCTGGGAGATTCTCCTCAAACTCAAGAGGTTCTCCTGCCTCAGCTTCGTTAGTAGGTGGGACTGGGGGTACACACCACCATACATGAGTAACTTTTCTGTTTTTTGTAGAGACAGGGTCTTGCTCTTTCTCAGGCTGGACTCAAATGATCCTCCTATCTTGGCCTCCCAAAGTTCTGGGATTACAGGCATGAGCCACCACACCCAGCTGCTGGTTTAAGGAATGGTTAGTGAAGCCTCTGAAACTGGATTGTATTCCCAGTTGCATATCACTTGCTCCTGAGAGATATGTAGTCTGCATGAACATTCAGGTTTTAGAAAGTAAGTGATTTGATGAAAGTAAGTAAGTAGTTACTTGACCAGAGACGTGGTCTTTTAGCATTTTTAGTCAATATTCAAATATTGCTTCTTCAAGCCAAATAAAAAGGTTGAGGCAGTGGAAAATGTTCAATAAAAAATATGATAGACACAAAGGAGAGCAACTCATAAGAATCAATCTTGCTCTAAGGTGCAAAGCTGAAGTTCTTGCTGCTGCAGACTTTGTTCAGAAGTACATTGAAATAACATCCACTGCAATTATTGTTTCTTTCATAAAGTCCCACCTTGACAGTGGCAGAAGCAGCCAAATTAGGATTCAAATGGGTCATGATGTTACAAATAATAACATTTATCTTGAGAAAGTCTTGCCTACACTTGAGAAACTTTCTGCCATAGGACCAGGAGTTACAAAGTAGAAGCTGATAGAAACTGTGAGATATAAACCTACAATTAAATTTTTTTTTCATTAAGAGGTTAGGAAGATATAATAATTTGACATTTATTCCCTTTCCCCATATACCAAATAAATATGTCCTATTCTTTTTCTAATGTCTAGTCTTGGTGGATAATTTTGTTGAGCCTTGCTGGAAGAATTGAAGAAGACTGTCAGTCATTGAAAAAGTCCTGGGAGCTATTTCCACAAGAAGTGTCAGTGGTTGGGGATGCAAAGATTAATGGTGTGGCCTTTGTTTTCATGGTTGCACCTTCCAGAGGAAGGATGGATGCAAAAATAGGTCATTGCTAAAAATAAAGGCAATTTGTAGAGTGGGCAAGATAGAGGAGCCCTAAAGCCATCCTGGAAAAATGGAGTCAGCGAAGGATTTCTGAAGGAATGGATACTGGGTAAGGCATCAACCAGTGAAATGGTGGAGCTATAAGTAAAAAGAAAGACCCAGAAGCAAGAAGTGGCACAGGAAATAGTGCTCTTAACAGTATGCTGTTGCTTATACACAAAGTGGTGGATGAGAATGATGAAGATAATGTTGAAAAGGTGGGCAGAGATGACATCTCTGAGAAGCACTCTAGTCTTCTTTGTCACCTCTTGGTGACAAGTGACAGCATTTTCTGACTTACAGTTTCCTAATCAGGCACATAGTTGAGTAGCAAAGGGGCTCAGGTTTCACAAGGGAAGTGATAGTCAAACATGACACTGTACCAGAATGATCTAAAGGGCTTGTTTAAACACAGATTTCTAAGACCCATCCCCAAGTTTCTGTTTCAGTAGATCTAAGTGTAAATTATAATTTGCATTTGGGGCATGCTCCCCAAGACAATTATTTGAGAACCACTGTCCTGGGATAGTAGGTTTCACAAATCTGGTTTTACCAAAAATATCAACTGGGACTCTTGTTACTATTATAGCTTCCAACTCTATCCAAGACTTATGTTGTTGGTATCTCTAGGGACAGAATTAAGAATCTATATTTTAAATTATAACAGTTTTATTTTTTATTTGCACTAATGTTTTTATTGTGAGAAAATGTCTATAATCAAATCTATCATTTTTACCATTTTTAAGTGTACAATTTGTTGGCCTTATGTACTTTTACAATTTATGCACCACCAGCACTATTTCCTATGTTATTATTATTCATTAAATAATATTATCCATTAAATAATGCATTATTATCCATTAAAAAATAACACTCCATTCTTCTCTACCTCCAGCCACTGGCACTTGAATTCTCTATTCTACGTTTCTCATCTGAGTGCAACCATACAAAAATTGTCATTTCATGTCTTGTATCTTTCACTTAACATAACATTTTTAAGATCGACCGTGTCATTTTGGGGATCAAATAAAAAATATCATTGCTAAGGCCAATGTCAAGGATCTTTTCCTCTGATATTTTTGTTTGTTTTGCTGATTTTTTTTTTGGGGGGGAGGGTGTTTCTTGAGAAATTTTACAGTTTGGGGTGGCTCCTATGGCTCAGTGAGTAGGGTGCCAGCCCCACAAACCAAGGGTGGTGGGTTCGATCCTGGCCCCAGCCAAACTGCAACAAAATATAGCCAGGCATTGTGGCAGGGGCCTGTAGTCCCAGCTAATTGGGAGTCAGGCAAGAGAATCACCTAAGCCCAAGAGCTGGAGATTGCTGTGAACTGTGATATCACAGCACTCTACTGAGGGCAACAAAGTGAGACTCTGTCTCTAAAAAAAAGAAAAGAAAAGAAAGAAAGAAAGAAAGTTTACAGTTTCGAGTCTTACATTTAAATCTTCCACTTTGGATTGATTTTTATGTATGGCATAAGAGGAGAGTCAAATTTCTTTCTTTTTTGGAGGGTTCTTTGGTTTTTGGTTTTGGTAGGGGGTTTGCATTTAGCTATCCAATTTCCACAACTCAAATTACTAAAAAGACTATCCTTTCCCCATTGGGTATTCTTAGAGTCTTTGTTGAAAAATAGTTGATGAAACATAAGTAGATTTATTTCTGGTCTCTCTATTCTGTTCCACTGTTCTGTATCTTTTATGGCAATATCATACTGTTTTCATTTCTACAATATTGTAATATAGTAAGAAATAAGGAAATGTGATGCCTTCAACTTTGTTCTGCTTTTTAAAATTTTTTAATCAATGAATAATAATTATATATGTTTACAGGTCACACTGTGATGTTTTAATGTATGTGTGCATTGTGGAATGATTATATCAAGCTAATTAGAATAGACATGACCTTGCATACTAGCCAAGAACAGAGAGACAAGTCCTGCATCATCTCACTTATATGAAGAAGCTAAAAAATCAAAACTCATAAAATCAGAGAGCAGAATGGTGGTTACCAGAGGCTGTCATGGGGGTGGCTGAGCAGGGAGAGTGATCACAAGAGTACAAAGTTTCAGTTATGAGGAATACCGTTTTTTTTTTTTTTTTTTTTTTGCATTTTTTCACTGGGGTTGGGTTTGAACCCGCCACCTCCTGTATATGGGGTCAGCGCCCTACTCCTTTGAGCCACAGGCACCGCCCAGGAATACCTTTTTGAGATGTATTGCACAGTAGGGTGACTATAGTTAATCATGTAATGTACATCTCAAAATTACAAAGAGAATAGATTTTAAATGTTCCTACCATCTTTGTTCTTAATTGCTCAAGATTGCTTTAGCTGGAAAAGCATGGTGGCTTATACCTATAATCCTAGGACTATGGGAGGCCAAGGTGAGTGGATTGCTTAAGCTCATGAGTTCAAGACTAGCCTGAGAAAGACCAAGATCCTGTCTCTACTAAAAATAGAAAAACCAGCCAGCATCAAGGTGAACATCTGTATTCCCAGCTATTGGGGAGGTTGAGGCAAGAGGATGACTTGAGCCCAAGAGAATGAGTTTACTGTGAGCTATGACATCACAGCTCTCAACCCAGGGTGACAGAGTGAGGCTCTCATCTCTAAAAAAAAAAAAATCCTTTAGATGTTGAGAGTCTTTTGTAGTATCATATAAATTTTAGGAAATATCAATAACCAAATTTTAACAATGCATAGATCATCAACACAGAAAATCAATAAGAAAACATTGGACGGGTGGCACCTGTGGCTCAAGGTGTAGGGTGCCAGTCCCATATGCCGGAGGTGGCGGGTTCAAACCTAGCCCCGGCCAAAAAAAAAAGAAAACATTGGACTTGAACTACACTTCAGACCAAAGAGACCTAATAGACATATCCAGAACATTGCCTCCTACAACAGCAGAATGTGTTCTTATCAAAAACACATGGAACAGTCTCCAGGATAGATAATATGTGAAGCCACAAAACAAATCTTAACAAATTTAAGAAGATTGAAGTCACATCAAGCATCTTGTCCAACCACAATAGTATAAAACTAAAAATCAGTAACAGAAAAAACTGGACAATTTACAAACATGGAAATTAAGACCCTCCTAAATAACCAATGGTTTAAAAAAGAAATAGAAGAGTAAATTGAAAACCATTTTGAGATAAACGTAAATGGAATCGCAACATACTAAAATTTATAGGATGCTATACCCACAGTTCTAAAAGGGATTATAGCAATAAAATTCTACATTGAAAAAGGGAAAGATTTCAAATAAACATCCTGTTACACATCAAAAAAGCTGGAAAAAGCACAACCTAAGCCCAAAGTTAGTACAAGAAAAAAATAATAAATATCGGAGAAAATATAAATAAAATAAGACTAAAAAAAAAAAAAAACAATAGAAAAGATCAAGAAAACACAGATTTTCTTTTTAAGATCAAAAATACTGATGAATCTTAAGCCAGGCTAAGAAAAAAACAAAGAGGACTCAAATAAAATCAGAAATGAAAGAGAAGACATTATGAATGATACCACAGAAATGTAAAGGATTATAGGAAAATTCTATGAACAATTACACATCAATGAATTGAATAACCTAGAAGAAATGAATAGATTCCTACAAATACAAGCCTACCAAGACTAAATTATGAATAAACATGAAGTATGACTGGCCCAATAATGATGATGGAGATTTAATAAACAATCAAAAAGCTCCTATTTAAAAAAAGCCCAAAGCAAGTCACAGTGGCTGGTACCTGTATGTAGTCTCAGCTACTCAGGAGGCTGAGGCAGGAGGATCACTTGAGCCCAGGAGTTTGAGGCTGCAGTGAGCTATGAATGCACCACTGCACTTTAGCTCATGCAACAGAAAGAGACATTGTCTCTAAAAAATATAAATGAATAAAAGAAAACTGAATTTCATATAAATAACAAACTTTTTTAGTATAGGTATGTCTCAAATACATGTACTATTTGTTTGAAATTCTAACTTTTTTTTTTAATTTGAGGTTAAAGTGAGGGTACAGATGCTTAGGTTACAGTGTTTTTAAACACTGTATTGTTTATTAAATCTCCATTAGCTAAAGTTCAAGTTTTAGCTGAACCCTTTGAAATACTAACTTAATTAGATGTCTTTTTTCCTGCTAAATATGGCAGCCCATCTTGGAATGTAAGTGCAAATAATCATGACTTGTTGTTAGGAATCTGAGGCTTAGAGAAGTGTGTTGATTACCAAAGATGCCACCGTCTGTTGAGGTAGGATTGGGTTAAGAGTTGATTTCAAAGCACATAACCCTTCATTACCTTGTGTTGCCTTCCCCACACCAGCCACAACCACACTTCTCATAGACAGCCACTGCAGGTATTCAAGACGTATTTCCTTCAAGTTTTTCCTCATGCATTGTTTTAATCGTAAAGTATTCATCACTCCAGCTGACTGCGTTTTGAAGAATCAAACTGGGTTATCCCTAGCAGTGGTTCTGAACCTTCCTAATGCTGTGACCCTTTAATACAGTTCCTCATGTTGTGGTGATCCCCCAAACCATAAAATTATTTTCATTGCTACTTCATAACTGTAATTTTGCTACTGTTATAAATCGTAATATCTGACATGCAGGATGGTCTTAGGCCACCCCTGTAAAAGGCTCCTTAGATCCACAAGGGGTTCAGGACCGACAAGTTAAGAACCACTGCCCTAGAGGAAAGTTTGGTGACCAATTGATGTAAGATCTCTCACGAGCTGACATTTCCTTGATGAATTAACATGGGTCCATGGCTGTTACTTATCCTTTTGGAAATACAGATACACGACTAGTCAGTGTACCACATGGAACTCAGACTTTTCCGATAATGTAATAGAAAACACAAGTGATCCATACGCTCTAGCCAGAGGCCATCTAGAGTCAGCCTCTGGGAGGCTCTGGATTTGGTATTTAAAAAATGCTGGCAGAGAAGTAGATGGAGCGCGATTTGAATGGGAGACAGCGCAGAAGTGAGCTGGACACCGACTCCTCTGTGGCTCACTGACCGGTGATCTCCAGGCCTACAAGCCTACCAAGACTAAATTATGAATAAACATGAAGTATGACTGGCCCAATAATGATGCTGGAGATTTAATAAACAATCTAAAAGCTCCCAGATGCCAGTCTCTCACCCCTGGACTTGGAAGTCAGAGCACTCAGAGCCTTGGGGCTGGTCACCAGAACCCTCCATGGCAGCCATGGGCCCACGTGGGAGAAGCAAGCCCCAGCCCCAGCCCCTCCCTGCCCGACCCTTCCCTAGGCACTTCCTCCCATCAACATGGTCAGAGGAGACTTTGTGGTTAAAGTTTTCAGATCTGAAAACTTCAGAAGAGGACAAACCTCTTAAGGAAAACCCCGTTCAGCCACCTGGCAAGAGAAATATGTAGTAAATTCACTCTGGTGTGGACTTCAATTGGCAAGCCCAGGCCTTGTTGGCCCTACAAGAGGCAGCAGAAACATTTCTAGTTCATCTCTTTGAAGATGCTTATCTTCTCACCTTACATGCTGGCTGAGTTACACTTTTCCCAAAGGATGTGCAACTGGCGAGAAGGATTCAGGAAGGGCTTGACTGAGCTCCAAACAGCCAGCATTTCTGGGTGATGCAAGGGACTCTCTCTGGAGCCACAGCTAGATACAATGGAGTCTGAGGTGCTGCCTGGGCTTGGCTATTTCTGAGCAGTGTGTGCATGTTGCTTTTTAATTTTTTTTTTTAAAGAAAGGATAAGACTGCATGACTTTTCTCTGTAACAGAGGTAATATATAAGATGATCAACACAACTTATATATAATTATAATTTTATAATTTAATTTAATTTATAATTTTAATTTAATTTATAATTTTCGACTGAAAATTATTTTCAGATAAAGAGACTCCAAAGTTGACTTACTCATGTTACTATTTAAGGATCTGGAGAATACCAGATTTGCTGTGTTAGGGGAGAAAAGGAAATTTACTCATGATTTTCGATCCTTCTGTGCAATTTACATCTTTTACCATTTGTACTTTTATTATGAACATAAGGGAATAAATAAGAAAAGACCACTTTGATCAGGTGTATGGAAGGGCCCAACAGGTCTAGCATATATATCTCTGCCCTGCAGGTCAACCTCATCATTAGTGGCAGCATCAATTTCCTTGGTGAGCTATGCTTATCAAGAAATGTGTAGCTTTCTTTTTTTTTTTTTTTTTGTAGAGACAGAATCTCACTGTACCGCCCTCTGGTAGAGTGCCGTGGCGTCACACGGCTCACAGCAACCTCTTAACTCTTGGGCTTACGCGATTCTCTTGCCTCAGCCTCCCGAGTAGCTGGGACTACAAGCTCCCGCCACAACGCCCGGCTATTTTTTTGGTTGCAGTTTGGCTGGGGCTGGGTCTGAACCCGCCACCCTCGGCATATGGGGCCGGCGCCCTACTCACTGAGCCACAGGCGCCGCCCGAAATGTGTAGCTTTCAAAAGCTTAAATTTGGGTTAAATAGAAAATCTTTAAGGTTTGATGTTCTCATTTCTTCTAGTAAATTTCTATTAAAATTATTCAGAAATTATTCAGAAATTCTTAGTATTTTCTAAATGTAAAATCTAACATTCTCAATTCTCATTCACGGGCAGCACCTGTGGCTCAAAGGGGTAGGCCACCGGCCCCATGTGCTGGAGGTGGCGGGTTCAAACCTAGCCCCAGCCAAAAAATAAATAAATAAATAAAATAAAATCTAACATTCTCACTTGTAAACCATAGAAGATTATCAGTCTAGGGTTTTAAAGAGATGTTTCAATGTTTTTATAGGTATTTTATAGCCTTATTATTAAAGAACAATAATAAAAATAAATTTTTTTAATAAAAAAAAAAACTAAGTGCTCATAGGAACTATCATTTGAATGACCACATTTGCTCTCAGGGCAATTTTATTTCCTAATTATCAAGTACCAGGACAGTGAAAGTTAGTCCTTCTGGAGGGGAGACAAGATGGCGGACTGAAGCCAGCTTTCCACAGAGGCTCCCGTCCAGAAGGAGAGTTAAGGGACAAAAGTTTAATAAGTAACCTGGTGGATTTGAGCTGCACCAAGAGAGAAGGTTGAAGAACGCACATCAACACTGCTGAGGTAAGCTGCGACCACAAAGACGCAAACAAAAGGTACAAAATCCATCACCAAGCAGACGGGAGTCCCCCCTCCCCCATGAGACGAGCTCAAGAGCCCCACAAACAAACAAACGGGCAGAAATTAAAGGCCCTCCCACTACACTCCATGAGAGAGACCTTCTAAAAACTGGACCGACCTCCCCTACTAGGGTGCCATGGCATTCTCCCGCCAGGCATAAAACTGTATAAAACTTTAAATATCCTTCGGCAACCCTGAACTCCCAACACTCCCCCCAACTCACACTGAGGTCTGGAGGCCTGTCCCCCAGGAGTTTGGATTCTTGGGCCATTTCTTGAGGGGAGTGGACAGTGCTCGAGCTGCGACTGATCAGCGCTGACTCTAAGGCACGCAAGTGAGGACAGGGCACCCAGCTGAGGGGGAGTCATGTCTCGGTGGCACTTCCCTGTGGCGCGGTGCAGCAGCCCTCCCTGGGCAACAATACGGCCAGGCATAAAACTGAGTGAAACTGTAGCTTCCCTGTTTGCAGAGCTGAGCTCCCAGAACTCACCCCCAACTCTCACTCGGGGGTCTGGGGGCCTGTCCCCCAGGAGTTCGGATTCTTGGGTGATTTCTTGAGGGGTGTGGACAGTGCCCAAGCTGCGACTGGTCAGCGCTGACTCTGAGGCATGCAAGCAAGGAGAGGGCACTCGACTGAGGGGGAGTCACGCCTCCACAACATTCCCTGTGGCACAGTGCAGCAGCCCTCCTTGGGCAACAATACGGCCAGGCATAAAACTGAGTGAAACTGTAGCTTCCCTGTTTCCAGCACTGAGCTCCCAGCACTCCCCCCACTCTCACTTGGGGGTCTGGGGGCCTGCCACCCAGGAGTCCGGATTTCTCCTGGGGTGTGGACAATCCCTCAGCTGCGCTGTCTCTGGGGTGCAGAAGCAAGGAGAGGACGGTTGGCTAGAAGAGAACTGCTCCAGAGCGGCAGTTCCTGGTTCCCCGAGACCGCGGAGCAGCGGCTGTCTTCTGGCAGTGGTGCGGCCAGGCATAAAACTGTGTGAAACTCTGTGTTCTTGATACCTACAGCTCTGGGCCTCAGCACTCTCCTTCGACCCCACTCTCAGACCTGGAGGCCTGACCCCCAGAAGTCTGGATTTTTGGGTGATCTCTCGAGGGGTGTGGACAGAGCATAAACTGCGGCTGGTCAGTGCTGACTCTAGGGTACGAGACCGAGGAGAAAAGAGTTGGCTGGGTGCCCACACCAGAGCGGCAGTTCCCGGAGGCGAAACAACATTGTTTATCATTTATTATTTTTAAGTGATACTAATTATTTTACTATATTAAACTTATTATTAAGTTTCTTATTATCATTAAGATTAAACTTATTTAATATTCATGATAACTCCATGAGGTAGGCACTATGACCTCCATTTTAAAGATGAGAAAACTGAGTCTCAGAGGGGTTAATTAACTTGACAAAGGTGAAATGGATAAGGTATTACACGTTCTTAAATCAAATAAATACGATTGATTTAATCACAATATAATAATTTTAGGTATACTCTGTGCTTAGCTGAGTGCTTGGTACATAGTAGATGCTCAGTTTGTATAAGGTATGGTTATTACACCTGAGGTCACCACAAAGGTCTCTTTGTCATTCTACATTCAAAACCCAGCTCCTCTCACCCTGCTGAGTATATGGTCTTACAGTGGTCACCGTCCTGAGCAAGGCCCTGCTTCACCAAGTGATATTGATAGCCTATCCAAATATGTCCTCTCAAGAGGCCCTTCCAGCATGTTGCAATATGCTGAGTTCATTTTCATTCTGCTCAGGTGGTACCATTAAGTTCTGGAGGCTCTTGATCTGTTCTGGAGGCTCTTGATCTGTCCACACCCATATACAGATGCTAGCCTATTTAGAATAGTGATTGAATTTGAGGTACCAATTGCCTGCAAATGATCTGTTACAGCTGAAATTAAATACTCCTTTCTTTTTTACTTCAGTAGGCTTGGTTAACTCCTATTTACAGATGGAATTTTACTGCCTGCATATTTTATAGAGCAGTTACCCTAATGATAATAACAGAAATACCTTACAATTGTGTCAAGCTTGACTGTTTATAAAACACTTTCATATGCATCTAATTTTATTCTTTGGCACTTCATCTACACCTTATGAATGATTTTTTTTTTTAAGTAGTACATTTCTTTTTTTTTTTTTAATTGTTGGGGATTCATTGAGGGTACAATAAGCCAGATTACACTGATTGGATTTGTTAGGTAAAGTCCCTCTTGCCATCATGTTTTGCCCTTATAAAGTGTGACACACACCAAGGCCCCACAACCCCCCCTCTGTCCCTCTTTCTGCTTTTCCTCCCCCTCCCCATAACCTTAATTGTCATTAATTGTCCTCATATCAAAATTGAGTACATAGGATTCATGCTTCTCCATTCTTGTGATGCTTTACTAAGAATAATGTCTTCCACTTCCATCCAGGTTAGTACGAAGGATGTAAAGTCTCCATTTTTTTTTCAGTTTTTGGCCAGGGCTGGGCTTGAACCCACCACCTCCGGCATATGGGGCTGGTGCCCTACTCTTTTGAGCCACAGGCGCCACCCAAGTCTCCATTTTTTTTTAATAGCTGAATATTATTCCATGGTATACATACACCACAGCTTGTTAATCCATTTCTGGGTTGATGGGCATTTAGGCTGTTTCCACATTTTGGCAATTGTAAATTGAGCTGCAATAAACAGTATCATAAGTACAAGTGTCCTTATGATAAAAGGATTTTTTTCCTTCTGGGTAGATGCCCAGTAATGGGATGGCAGGATCAAATGGGAGGTCTAGCTTGAGTGCTTTAAGGTTTCTGCACACTTCCTTCCAGAAAGGTTGTACTAGTTTGCAGTCCCACCAGCAGTGTAAAAGTGTTCCCTTCTCTCCACATCCACGCCAGCATCTGCAGTTTTGAGATTTTGTGATGTGGGCCATTCTGGGGTTAGATGATATCTCAGGGCTGTTTTGATTTGCATTTCTCTAATATATAGAGATGATGAACATTTTTTCATGTGTTTGTTAGCCAGTTGTCTGTCATTTTTACAGAAGGTTCTATTCATGTCTCTTGCCCATTGATATATGGGATTGTTGGCTTTTTCATGTGGATTAATTTGAGTTCTCTATAGTTATCAAGAGAGCTAGTTATCAAGCTTTTGTCTGATTGAAAATATGCAAATATCCTTTCCTATTGTGTAGGTTGTCTTTTTGCTTTTGTTATTTTCTCCTTAGCTGTACAGAAGCTTTTCAGTTTAATAAAGTCCCATTTGTTTATTTTTGTTGTTGTTGCAATTGTCACGGCAGTCTTCTTCATGAAGTCTTTCCCCAGGCCAATCTCTTCCAGTGTTTTTCCTATGCTTTCTTTGAGGATTTTGATTGTTTCATGCCTTAAATTTAAGTCCTTTATCCATCTTGAATCAATTTTTGTGAGTGGGGAAAGGTGTGGGTCCAGTTTCAGTCTTTTACATTTGGATATCCAGTTCTCCCAACACCATTTATTGAATAGGGAGTCTTTTCCCTAAGGTATGTTCTTGTTTGGTTTATCGAAGATTAGGTGGTCGTTAGTTTCATTTCTTGGTTTTCTATTCGATTCCAAGTGTCTATGTCTCTGTTTTTGTGCCAGTACCATGCTGTCTTGACCACTATGGCTTTGTAGTACAGACTAAAATCTGGTATGCTGATGCCCCCAGCTTTATTTTTATTACTTAGAACTGTCTTAGCTATACAGGTTTTTTTCCGGTTCCATACAAAACGCAGAATCATTTTTTCCAAATCTAGAAAGTACGATGTTGGTATTTTGATAGGAATGGCATTGAATAGGTAGATTGCTTTCGGAAGTATAGACATTTTAATCATGTTGATTCTTCCCATCCATGAGCGTGGTATGTTCTTCCATTTGTTAATATCTTCTGCTATTTCTGAGGATTTCATAACTTTCTTTATAGAGGTCCTTCACCTCCTTCGTTAGGTATATTCCTAGGTATTTCATTTTCTTTGAGACTGTGGTGAAGGGAGTTGTGTCCTTAATTAGCTTCTCATCTTGACTGTTATTGGTGTATACAAAGGCTTCTGACTTGTGGGCATTGATTTTATATCCTGAAAGATTACTGTATTTTTTGATGACTTCTAGGAGTCTTGTGGTTGAGTCTTTGGGATTCTCTAAGTATAAGATCACGTCGTCAGCAAAGAGGGAGAGTTTGACCTCCTCTGCTCCCATTTGGATTCCCTTTATTTCATTGTCTTGCCTAATTGTATTGGCTAGAACTTCCAGCACCATGTTGAATAGTAAAGGTGACAGAGAACAACCTTGTCTGGTTCCAGTTCTAAGAGGAAAAGCTTTCAGTTTTACTCCATTCAGTAAAATACTAGCTGTGGGTTTGTCGTAGACAGCTTCAATCAGTTTTAGAAGTGTGCCACCTATGCCTATACTCTTTAGTGTTCTAATTAGAAAAGGATGCTGGATTTTATCAAATGCTTTTTCTGCATCTATTGAGAGGATCATATGATCTTTATTTTTGCCTCTGTTAATGTGGTGGATAACGTTTATAGACTTGCGTATGTTAAACCAGCCATGCATCCCTGGGATGAAACCTACTTGATCATGATGAATGACTTTTTTGATGATAAGTTGTAATCTATTGGCTAGGATTTTGTTGAGAATTTTTGCATCTATATTCATGAGTGAGATTGGTCTGAAATTCTCCTTTTTGGTTGGGTCTTTTCCTGGTTTTGGTATCAGGGTGATGTTTGCTTCATAGAATGTGTTGGGGAAGAGTCCTTCTTCCTCAATTTTTTGGAATAATTTCTGCAGTACAATAATAAGCTCTTCCTTGAAGGTTTGATAGAATTCTTGTGTGAAGCCATATGGACCAGGGCATTTTTTGGTTGGAACATTTTTTATTGTTTCTTTAATCTCAGTGCTTGAAATTGGTCTGTTCAGGAGGTCTATTTCTTCCTGGCTAAGTCTAGGGAGAGGGTGTGATTCCAAATATTGATCCATTTCCTTCACATTGTCAAATTTCTGGGCGTAGAGTTTCTGGTAGTATTCAGAGATGATCTCTTGTATCTCTGTGGGATCAGTTGTTATTTCCTCTTTATCATTTCTGATTGAGGTTACTAGAGATTTTACTTTTCTATTTCTCGTTAGTCTGGCCAAAGTTTTATCTATTTTATTATTTTTTTTTTTTTCAAAAAACCAACTGCTTGTTTCATTAATTTTCTGAATGATTCTTTTGTTTTCAATTTCATTGATCTCTGATTTGATTTTGGAGATTTCTTTTCTTCTACTGAGTTTAGGCTTAGATTGTTCTTCTTTTTCCAATTCTATAAGATGGCTTGTGAGATTGTCGATGTGCTCTTTTTCTGTTTTTCGAATGTAGGCATCTAAAGCGATAAATTTTCCTCTCAAAACTGCCTTTGCAGTATCCCACAGGTTTTGGTAGCTTGTGTCCTCATTGTTGTTATGCTCAAGGAAGTTAATAATCTCCTGTTTTATTTCTTCCTGCACTCATCTGTTATTCAACAGAAGATGGTTTAATTTCCATGCCTTTGTGTGGGGTCAAACTTTTTTTAGCGTTGAGTTCCACCTTTAGTGCCTTATGGTCTGAGAAGACACAAGGTAAAATTTCAATTCTTTTGATTCTGTTGATGTTTGTTTTGTGTCCCAGGATATGATCAATTTTGGAGAATGTTCCATGGAGTGATGAGAAGAACGTATATTCTTTATCTTTGGGATAGAGTGTTCTATATGCGTCTATCAAGCACAGTTCTAGGGTCTCATTTAAATCTCTTATATCTTTGTTTAATTTCTGTTTAGAGGATCTGTCCAGCTCTGTAAGAGGAGTGTTAAAGTCCCCTATTATTATGGTATTATCAGATATCATATTGCTCAGACTGAGTAAGGTCTGTTTCAAGAATCTGGGAGCATTTAAATTAGGTGCATAAATATTTAGAATTGAGATGTCTTCTAGTTGTATTTTTCCCTTGACCAACATAAAGTGACCATCTTTGTCTTTTTTGACTTTAGTTGCTTTAAATCCACATGAATCTGAAAATAAGATCGCAACTCTTCTTTTCTTCTGAATTCCTTTTGCCTGAAAAATTGTCTTCCAACCCTTGACTTGGAATTTTAATTTGTCTTTTGAAGCCAGGTGTGTTTCTTGCAGACAGGAAATGGATGGCTTGTGTTTTTTAATCCAGTCAGCCAATCTATGTCTCTTCAGTGGGGAATTCAAGCCATTAACATTTATTGAGATAATTGATAGGTGTGGTAGTATTCTATTCATCTTATTTTGTGAGAGTCCATTGCTTAGTTTTATCTTTTGCATCAGTGTGGAGGTTAGGTTCTGTCCTTTAATTTCTGAGTTCTTACTTTGCTGCTGATCCATTGTGGTGGTCAGTGTGCAGAACAGGTTGAAGTATTTCCTGTAGAGCTGGTCTTGTTGTGGCGAATTTCCTCAATGTTTGTATATCCGTAAATGATTTGATTTCTCTGTCAATTTTTAAGCTTAGCTTAGAAGGGTACAGAATTCTGGGCTGGAAATTGTTCTGTTTAAGTAGATTAAAGGTAGATGACCATTGTCTTCTTGCTTGGAAAGTTTCATGAGAGAAGTCTGCGGTCACTCTGATGGATTTGCACCTGTAGGTCAACTGGTGCTTACTCCTGGCAGCTTGCAGAATCTTTTCTTTTGTCTTGACTTTGGACAGGTTCATCACAATGTGTCTTGGAGAAGCTCAGTTAGACTTGACGTGACCTGGGGTTCGGTATTCCTCTGAAGGAAGTGTGTCAGAATCTTTGGTGATATTTGGGAAATTTTCTTTTATAATATTCTCTAGTATGGCTTCCATTCCTCTGGGGCATTCTTCTTCCCCTTCTGGAATTCCTATAACTCGTATGTTGGAATGCTTCATTAAAGTCCCATAATTCTGACAGTGAACGTTCTGCTTTCTCTCTCTTCTTTTCTGCCTCTTTTATTATCTGAGTTATCTCAAGACCTTTGTCTTCTACCTCTGAAATTCTTTCTTCTGCATGGTCTAACCTGTTGCTGATACTTTCCATTGCATCTTTAAGTTCCGTAATTGACTGTTTCCCTTCCTTCAGCTCTGCTATATCCTTTCTATATTCTTCATATCATTCATCTTTTGTTTGATTCTGTTTTTGGATTTCCTTTTGGTTATTTTCCACTTTATTAGCATTTTCCTTCATTGTTTCCATCATTTCTTTCATTTTTTTCATCAAGTGTATTCTAAATTCCCTTTCTGTCATTCCTAACATTTCTTTATAGGTAGAATCCTCTGCAGTAGCTACTTCATGGTCCCTTGATGGGGTTGTTCTGGACTGGTTCTTCATGTTGCCTGGAGTTTTCTGCTGATTCTTCCTCATGAGTGATTTCTTTTATCTGTTTCCTTGCCCTAATTTTCCTTTCACTTCGTCTTGCTCTTTGAGTTCTCATGCCTGTGGACTAAGGTTTCGATGAGTCCTTTTGGTACAGGACCAGAAGGATGAGAAGGTTGAAGAGCAAGAAAGGGATGAAAGAAAGGAGGAACGAGTGAAAAGAAAAAAGAAAATAAAGAAAGGAGATGGGGTGGGTAAAAGGAATATTGACAAAAAGACGAGAGGCACAGAAAGAGGGAGACAGAGCAATATAGGTGTACAGTAGGGTACTTTGACACAACCTTAAAAAAATCCCCACCTTCTGGGGTGCCCAGTTGGGTGGTTCCCTTGATGTCAGCAGCTCTTTGCTAACCTGATGAGACGCAGTACCCCACCTCCACCAAGTAGAGAGGAAAGACAAAAATGCTATAAATCAAACCAAAACAAGCAAACAGAAAACTTTACGGGATAAAATTGGGTGTAAAACCAAATAATAGGGGTAGAAACACTAGCAAAAATGAATTTCTAGTTTTTGAAAAAGGCAGCAATGGGAAATTATAATTAAACTAGAAAAATTGAGAAAAATATGTATGGAAAAAGGTTGAAATTAAAAAACAAAACATCAACAACATCAAAATAAACAAAAAAAAAAATACAACCAAATTGAAAAAAAAAAAGACAACAGAACCCAAAACAAAGCAGTATATATATGTTGTTGAATATTGTCTGGGCAACACGTGGTCTTCTGGGGTATGAGATGTTAATCACGGTGCTGATACAACTGGAGGCTGCTGATTTCTCAAACCCCAACTAGTAGACACCCTAAATCTCTCTTCAGCCCTCTTAAAAGGCACTTTGAACTTGTAAACTTGCTGAGCAGAAGCTTTCCCAGGAAAGTGCTTTTCGCTGGAATCACTGCTGAAGTGGCTATCCACTTACCCAGTGTGCCAAAACCGGTCTCACTCTGCCCCTGAGCGTTAGGGCTGTAAGGCAGCTCTGTCCCCACCCTTAGGCTCCTCAGTCACTAGGTTACCAGCCCCCATCCAATTCTTGCTCTGCGACCCTGAGGGTGGAGCTTGTCAGGACAGATCACTCACAATGGCTCCCTGTGGCCACAGCCAAACACTACTAGCTCCGTCTGGCTCAGCGGCTCAGACTGGAGCCCCAGACAATGGCCAAAGTTCTCCGCACTCCCGCTCAGGCTCTCCTCAAGGCAGTTCAACTGAGTTCCAAGTCCAAAGACACCAAAACAGTTCACAGGTAAGGCCTTTCCAGTTTGCAGTCTTGCTGCTACTGTACTTACAGTTGCGGGAGGGTTTAGACCAGTTGAACACATGTGACCACTTGCCGGTTTTCCACTGTTTTGGTCCTCCTCTTGGGGTCCTCTCTCACTGACTCCCTGTATCCACACAGGGATGATTACAGGCAGTTCCCACCAGCCAGAGATGCCTGGATGTCTATGTCCCCAGACTCACGGTACCCAGATGCTAGGAAGCTGTTACTCGGCTGCCATCTTGCTCTGAACTCCGAGATAATGGTTTTCAATAAAAGTGAACTTTGAAGTTTCCTGATAAGCTAATTTGTATTAAACAGTTGCCAACAACTATCTGATAAGCATAATCATGGTGTACATTTATACTATCATTTCAAAAGCATTCAGGAGTAAAAGCACATTCAGAGGTCCAGGTGGGAAAGAGTATCTCCTTCCATTATCTCTTGATAATTCAAACCTACCAAGTACCTAAACGTGGTAACATGTTTGTTATGCTGAAGCTCCTCATTCAATTTCCTCATCTTTGTAGGTTTATTTTAAAATTACCAGTATAGGGGCGGCGCCTGTGGCTCAGTGAGTAGGGTACCGGCCCCATATGCCAAGGGTGGTGGGTTCAAACCCAGCCCCAGACAAACTGCAACAAAAAAATAGCCGGGCGTTGTGGTGGGCGCCTGTAGTCCCAGCTGCTCAGGAGGCTGAGGCAGGAGAATCGCGTAAGCCCAAGAGTTAGAGGTTGCCGTGAGCCATGTGACACCACGGCGCTCTACCCAAGGGCGGTACAGTGAGACTCTGTCTCTACAAAAAAAATAAAAAATAAAAAATAAATAAAATTACCAGTATAAAAGAGCCTCAATCTATTTCTCTCAAGCTAAGGATCTAAAAATAAGGCTCTGTAATGGGGTTCTCCAGCCAATCCCCATAACTAAGGAATAAACACGCCAAGGTATTCTTCTGAGTATTGTAAATAGCCATCCTATTAAAGATAACTAAAGAAAATCCAGGGACAATAAAAAACAAAGTGATAAACTGATGGTGGTCCTCAGTCTCAAGAGCCAATCAAAGATTTCACACTGACTCTGGGCAAAAACAAACAGGGCCCAGAGCTTTTCCTTGGGTAAAATCACTAAGCCTTGGGAGAGTAACACTGAGCCAAGCAGTGCTCATAGCCAGGGCTCCCAAACCCGTCCTGGCCCCACACCCCCACCTCACTCAGAGGCACGTAGCCCACCTCTCTTCCCTACCCCATTTTCCAGGGCTGCCCACCGGCCCAGCCTCCCCAACTGCCCAAATCCCAGCTCTGGATTACTGCACCTGCAAGTCAGCAGCGGTGCACTCTACCTCCCACCTCACACGGGGGAAGCGACGGTCACCTCTTATCAGCTGCACCAGACTCGCAACCCAGCGCTTCAGCGGTGTTGCCAATTGAGATCGCACCTGCAGAGAATTAAGCAGCCAGTTAGAAGCTTTATGGAGCCCTCCAGGATCACCCTGAGGCCAATTACCCAGAGGCTTCCATCTCCTAAGCTTTGGGGGTAAATTGGTGCTCTTGAGGTGGGACCTAGGTGTGAGGGGGTTGAATAGCTGATGGGTGTCACCATGAAAGCAGTCTCATAGTGGGCATGCTGGGGTGAAAGAGAAGCAATCTCCTTTCTCCATTTTGTTGTTTTGCTGTTCCTGAGAGGCAGTGGGAGGTAAAGCATCCTGATTCCATTCTGTTGTTTTACTACATTTTATTGCTTTGGAAGGAAACCAGTTCCCTTGCCTCCCCACCCACCGCATGGTATTGTAAATGTACCTGGTTACAACTGTTAGAATTATTAATATTGTGTAGAAAGTCACTAACTACGAACAACTCTCGTGGTTAAGATAGTCTTCATGCCATCTGTATATGATATGAAAATGCTAAAAGAGAAAGTTTGACTCCACTTTACTGTTTACTCCTTTCCTGTTTTATTTCATTGCCTTAGAAACTGGTTCTTGACTGCACTCCTGATTATATCCTTGCTGATTATCACTTTTTGTGATCATGCTGTTTACAACCCCTGCCTGGGAGTCCCCTCCCTACACTCCTTAGGACATTATAGATTGTAGTTGTTTTGTAGAAAGAGTTACTAAGTGTAAACTAACTAAACTGCCATACCCTCCTGATCTCCCCAACTTGTTTTCGCCCCTCATGATTTCCCCTAACTGCTGTTTTTCTGCTTCTATGACTATGTTTATCTGATCCCTGGAAATATTCTGCCCTATAAAAATCAGAGCCTCAATTAACTCGGGGCTGCTCTCAGAAACCCCATGTTGGGACACTGAGGCAGTTGCTGGCCAGCTCTTCAAGAAAGGACTCTTCTTTAACTTACCTGGTGGTGTGGTCTTTGGAGGAGCTCCTGGGTGGCATAACAGGCAATGATCCATCACTGTTTCTGTTGCAATCTTTTGCATTGATTGATCCCATGTATGGTGGAAACAATATATGGAAATACTTAGGAAATAGCCACATATTTCCTAGTATTTCCAATACTTAGGAAACCTGGAAAACTTTTTTTTTAATGTAAAACGTGAAATAGAGTTCCTAGATGGAGAGATCAAGAGAAGGCATTGATCACAGAGGGCAGGACCCACTCTTCTAACCCTCTTTTGAGTTATGACAACATGAGGTGTTAAGGTGGTCTTTCAAAATAGATTTTAAAAATTGTGGTTGTCATGAAAATAAAGTTGTCATGTAACGTTATCAGTAGAACTCACTAATCCCTAGATTTAAAAAAAAAAATAATTGCATAAGGGTGCCTTATACAGGTTACCCAGTTTATCTTGCTTGGTCCATTTCATTTGCCATTTTTCCTACCACTCATATTACTATACATTTATACTTATTTCAAGCACTGTCAAAGTTCTCACCCTCCCAATACCATCAGAAATGAAAAATGCTATAAGGAAATGGGCTGCATACAGTCATGACGTTGACAGTGGGGCCTATTCCTGGAATCCAGGTTTCTAGAATACTAATCAAGGCTTTATCTTCCAAATACAGTAGAACCTCTGTAACTTGACCACCCAAGGGACTGTGACAAACTGCTCAGCATGAGGAACTGGGTCTGCTGCACTGACACATGTGGAGCATGTCCCCTCTATGAGGATCAAGTCAACTGAAGGTGGTCAGTGAGGCAGGGGAACAACTGGGAGGTTCGGCTACAGTCTGGGTGGGGTGTTACTCACACAGCCTAAACCTGTGCCAGTTCTTAGTGAATGGCTACTTCTGAAGAACTTTAGGGAACAAATACAGATGTGTACACAGGGGACACTTTTCACTGTGGTGCCCCTTTGTGTGAGGTGGCAGTTTTTATCAGATTTGTGCTCAGAAGACAGTTTCCCTAAAGGCTATTTTGTTGTCCTCAGTAGAGTGCTTGGCGTCACAGCTCACAGCAACCTCCAGCTCTTGGGCTTAGGTGATTCTCTTGCCTCAGCCTCCCAAGTAGCTTTTGATGTTGTTGTTGTAGTTGCCATTATTGTTTGGCAGGCTCGGGCTGGGTTCAAACCCGCCAGCCCTGGTGTATGTGGCTGGCACCCTAGCCGCTGAGTTATAGGTGCCAAACCACATTTTGTCTTTTTTTATTCACGTTTTTGAATGGGACGGTGGTGGTTCTCATGGTTATCTCTTTACACTCCATACTGGTTATCTCTGTACACTCCTTTGCCCTCGGTAGAGTGCTGTGGTGTCACAGCTCACAGCAACCTCCAGATCTTGGGCTTAGGTGATTCTCTTGCCTCAGCCTCCCAAGTAGCTGGGACTACTCACCACAACACCTGGCTATTTTTTTGTTGCAGTTCAGCCGGAGCTGGGTTTGAACCCGCCACCCTCGGTATATGGGGCTCACCCTACTCACTGAGCCACAGGCGCTGCACTGGAAGATTGTGTATTGTTTCTTGATTGCAGTGCTTGAAATTGGTCTGTTCAGGAGATCTATTTCTTCCTGGCTAAGTCTAGGGAGAGTAGTGATTCCAAGTAGTGATCCATTTCCTCCACATTGTCAAATTTATGGGCATAGGGTTTCTTGAAATATTCAGAGATAGTCTCTTGTATCTTTGTGGCATCTGTTGTTATTTCCCATTTATCATTTCTGATTGGGGTTACTAGAGATTTTACCTTTCTGTTTCTAGTTAGTTTGGCCAAAGGTTTATCTATTTTATTTATTTTTTCAAAAACAACTTTTTGTTTCATTAATTTTCTGAACAATTCTTTTGTTTTCAATTTCATTAATCTCTGATTTAATTTTGGCTATTTCCTTTCTTCTGTTGAGTTTAGGCTTAGATTGTTCTTCTTTTTCCAATTCCATAAGATTGTTTGTGAGTTTATTGATGTGATCTCTTTCTTTTCTTTTCTTTTTTGTTTTTGCAGTTTTTTGCTGGGGCTGGGTTTAAACCCACCACCTCCAGCATATGAGGCCAGCACCCTACTCCTCTGAGCCACAGGCACCACACTGATATGCTCTTTTTCTGCATCTAAAGATGCAGATGTAGGCATCTAAAGCCATAAATTTTACTCTGAGGACTGCTTTTGTTGTATCCCACGGGTTTTGGTAATTTTTGTCTTCATTATTGTTTTGCTCAAGGAAGTTAATGATTTCCTCTTTTATCACTTCTTGAACCCAACTATCATTCAGCATAATGTTGTTTAATATCCATGCCCTTTTGTGGGGTTGAAAGTTTTTGCTGGAGTTGAGTTCCAACTTTATTGCCTTATGGTCTGAGAAGATACAAGGTAAAATTTCAATTCTTTTGATTCTGTTTAGATTTGATTTGTGTCCTAGGATATGATCTATTTTAGAGAATCTCCAATGAACTGATGAGAACACATATTCTTTAGCTTTGGGGTGGAGTGTTCTACATATGCCTATTAAGCACAGTTGTTCTAGGGTCACATTTAAGTCCTTTGTATCTTTGTTTAGTTTCTGTTCAGAGGATCTGCCCAGCTCTGTAAGAGGAGTATTAAAGTCCCCTGTTATTATGGTATTATGGTATATTATATTGCTCAGACTAATTAAGGTGTATTTCAAGAACCTAGGATCAGCTCAGCACCTATAGCTCAGTGGTTTGGGCGCCAGCCACATACATGGGGGCTGGGAGGTTTGAACCCCACCCAGGCCTGCTAAAAACAACAATGACAAGTAAAGCAACAAAAAGAAAATAGCTGAGCATTGTGGTGGGCACCTGTAGTGCAAGCTACTGGGAGGCTGAGGCAAGAGGATTGCATAAGCCCAAGAGTTTGAGGCTGCTATGAGCTCTGACACCACAGTACTCTACTGAGGGTGACATAGTGAGACTCTGTCTCAAAAAAGAAAAATAAAATGAATCTGGGAGCATTTAAGTTGGGTGCATAAATATTTAGAATTGAAATGTCTTCTTGTATTATTTCCTTGACCAATATGAAGTGTCCATGTTTATCTTTTTTGAGTTTAGTTGTTTAAATCCACTTCTATCTGAGAATACGATCATAACCTCTCTTTTTTTCTGAATTCCATTTCCTTGAAAAATTGTCTTCCATCGCTTAAACCTGAGTTTTAATTTTTCCTTCAAGTCTAGGTTTGTCTCCTGCAGACAGCAAATAGATGGCTTGTGTTTTTTATCCAATCAGCCAGCCTATGTCTCTTCAGTGGGGAATTCAAGCTATTAACATTTATTGAGATAATTGATAAGTATAGTGGAGATCTATTCATCTTATTTTGTGAAAGTCCACTGTTTAGTTTTATCTTTTGCATTATTGTGGAAGCTGGGTTTTGTCCTTTAGTTTGTAGGTGTTTAGTTTGCTAGTGGTCCATTGTGATGGTCAGTGTGTAGAATAGGTCTAAGTGTTTCCTGTAGTGCTGGTTTTGTTGTGACAAACTTCCTCAGTGTTTGCATATCAGTAAAATATTTGATTTCTCCATCAATTTTAAAGCTTAGTTCAGCAAGATATAGCTATAAATTGTTCTGTTTAAGTAGATTAAAGGTAGATGACCATTGTCTTCTGGCTTGAAAAGTTTTATTTGAGAAGTCCGCAGTCACCCTGATGGATTTGCAGCTTGCAGAATCTTCTCTTTTGTCTTGAATTTGGACAGGTTCGATTTGAGTTGAGATGACCTGGGATCTGATATTCCTCTGAAAGGAGTGTGTTCTGACACATCATCTTTGGTGATATTTAGGAAATTTTCATTTATCATATCCTCTAGTAGGGCTTCCATGCCTCTCAATTCTTAATCCCCTTCTGAGATACCTATAATTCATATGTTTGAATGCTTCATGAAGTCCCATAATTCTGTCAGTGAATGATCTGCTTTCTCTCTCTTTCTTTCTGTCTGTTTAACTGCCTGAATTAGATCAAGAGCTTTATCCTCTACCTCTGAAATTCTTTCTTCTGCATGGTCTAGTCTGTTATTGATACTTTCTACTTCATCTTTAAGTTCCCTGAAGATGAACTTCCTTTAAATCCTACAGCTCCACTACATCCTTTCTATATTCTTCATACAGTTCATCTCTTATTTGATTCTATTTTTGGATTTCCTTTGGTTATTTTCCACTTTCTCAGCAATTTCCTTCATTGTTTTTACCATCCAAAGTTTAAATTCCCCTTCTGTCATTTCTTTATAGGTGGAATCTTCTGCAGTAGCTATCTCATGATCCCTTGGGGGGGTGGGTGCTCTGGTCTGGTTTTTCATATTGCCAGGAGTTTTTTGCTGTTTCTTCCTCATGAGTGTTTTCTTTTTGTCTGTTTCCTTGTCTTTTTCCTTTCATTGCCTCTTGTTCTTTATGTTACTGTGCCTCTGACCTAAGGTAAGTGTCCTTTTGGTAAAGGACTAAAAGGATGAGAAGACTGAAGAGCAAGAAGGGATAAAAAATAAATAGAAACAGAGGGAAAAGAGAAAGAAAAATGAGTGAATAAAAGGTAAGATTGACAAAAAGAAGAGAGGAACAGAAGATAGAGAAAGAAGTAATAGTGGTGTACAGTAGGGTACTTTGATCCACACCCACAAATCCAAACCTCTGGGGGGAGGGCTAGGTTGGGTGGGTACCTTGACATCTGCAGCTCATTGCCAGACTGATCAGATATAGAACCCTGCCTTTGCCAAATAGAGAAGAGAAACAAAAAATACTATAAATCAAACCAAAACAAACAAACAAACAGAAAACCTTAAGAGTAAAATTGGGAGAAAAAATATCAGGAGATATTTTTTGCAAAAAAAACAAGCAAAAATGAAGTCCTTGTTATTTTTATTTTTTTGAGACAGAGTCTCACTTTGTTGCCTTTGGTAGAGTGCTGTGGTGTCACAGCTCACAGCAACCTTCAGCTGTTGGGCTTAGGCAATCCTCTTGCCTCAGCCTCCTGAGTACCTGGGACTATAGGCGCCTGCCACAATGCCCAGCTATTTTTTTGTTGTGTTTGGCCAGGGCCAGGTTTGAACCTGCCACCCTTGGTATATGGGGCCAGTGCCCTACCTACTGAGCCACAGGTGCTGCCCTGAAGTCCTTATCATTATGAAAAAATATATTTACATGAAAAACATGAAGAAAAAAGAAAA
The DNA here is from genome assembly GCF_027406575.1 of Nycticebus coucang. Lineage (NCBI taxonomy): Eukaryota > Metazoa > Chordata > Mammalia > Primates > Lorisidae > Nycticebus > Nycticebus coucang. The sequence continues at coordinate 451,714 of NC_069802.1, forward strand.
AGAAAAAACTGGGGGGAAAATTTTTGAAAAAGAAAAATATTTTTTTAAAAAACTGAAAAACAGACAAACTAACATAACAACTTCAACAACAACAAAAAGAAAAAGAAAAAAACTAGTGTGTGTGTGTATATATATATATATATATATATATATATATATATATATATATATATATATATATCTTGCTGAATATTGCCTGGGCAACAGGTGATCTTCTGAGATATGAGATGCTAATCACAATACAGCTGTATAAGATGGAGACTGGAAGCTTCTGCTCACTTCTTTGCCCTCAAAACCCCACAGGATTGGGAGCCTGGATCTCTCCTCAGCCTGCTTAATATACACACCTCAACCTTTACAAACCTTGACCCTTGGCTAAGCAGTGGCTATCTCAGGAAAGAGTATGTTGCTCAGATCTCTCCTGAAGTGGCTGCCTGCTTGTCAGGCACACCAAAAATGGCCTTGCTCTAGGACCCTGAGGGCCAAGCCTGCAAGGCAGCTCTCCCACAATGGCTGCTTTGCCCTGTGAGGTTAGTCCAGATATCTGGGCTCTGTTGAAAGTCACTTGCTTGCTCACCCAAGGTCTCCCAAGGAAACTCAACCGAGTGCCCAAGTCCAAAAAAACCCCACAGGGAAGGCCTTCTCTGTCTGCATATCTTCACTGCTGCTGTAGCTGCTGCCACCCACAGCTGCCATGGCTGGTGGCCTCAGATCGGATGCAAACACTTGCCCCTTCTCCACTGCTTTTGTCCTCCTTATATGGTTCCAAAGTCTCCCACTGCATCCCTGTGCCTCCCCAAGAAATGTTTCTGGAGTCTTCTCTCCCCTATCTCACTGTACCTGGTTTCAAAAAAGCTGTCTCTCATCCGCCATCTTGCTCTACCCCCTGGAATGGGTTATCTTGAATCTGTCCCTGGGTATGCTAACAAATTTCACTTGCACTGGCCAACAGAGTGCCTCAAAACATTAAAAAATAATAATAAATAAAAATAAAAAACAAATTTTCCATTGAATCTATTAAGCATTTTGTAAACCATTATCTGATAAATAAAATAGTTTTTTAAGATCTCAAAATATTTGGGCGGCACCTGTGGTTCAAGGAGTAGGGCGCCGGTCCCATATGCTGGAGGTGGCAAGTTCAAACCCAGCCCTGGCCAAAAAAAAAAAAAAGATCTCAAAATATTTAAGGTTTAGAAATTTATTTATTTATTTATTTTTGTTATTTATTTATTTATTTATTAAATCATAGCTGTGTACATTAGTATGATCATGGGGCACCATACACTTGGTTCATAGACCGTTTGACACATTTTCATCACACTAGTTAACATAGCTTTCGTGGCATTTTCTTAGTTATTTTGCTAAGACCTTTACATTCCACATTTACTAGGATTCACATATTCCCTTGTAAGATGCACCGCAGGTGTAATCCCATTAATCCCCCTCCCTCCACCTACCTCCCCTCTCCCTCCCCTCCCTTTCCCCCTTCTCCCTATTCTTAGGTTGTAACTGGGTTATAGCTTTCATGTGAAGGTCCTACATTAGTTTCATAATAAGGGTGAGTACATTGGGTACTTTTTCTTCCAATCTTGAGACACTTTACTAAGAAGAATATGTTCCAGCTCCATCCATGTAAACATGAAAGAGGTAAAGTCACCATCTTTCTTTAAGGCTGCATAATATTCCATGGTGTACATATACCACAATTTATTAATCCATTCGTGGATTGATAGGCACTTGGGCTTCTTCCATGACTTAGCAATTATGAATAGGGCTGCAATAAATTTTCTAATACAAATATCTTTGTTATGATGTGATTTTTGGTCTTCTGGGTATATGCCCAGTAGAGGGATTACAGGATTGAATGGCAGATCTATTTTTAGATCTCTAAGTGTTCTCCATATCTCTTTCCAAAAGGAATGTATTAATCTGCATTCCCACCAGCAGTGCAGAAGTGTTCCCTTTTCTCCACATCCACGCAAACATCTCTGGTTTTGGGATTTTGTGATGTAGGCTAGTCTCACTGGAGTTAGATGATATCTCAAAGTAGTTTTCATTTGCATTTCTCTCATGATTAAAGATGATGAGCATATTTTCATATGTCTGAAGGCCGTGCACCTGTCTTCTTCAGAGAAGTTTCTCTTCAAGTCCTTTGCCCAACCTGCGATGGGATCCCTTGTTCTTTTCTTGCTAATGCGTTTGAGTTCTCTGTGGATTCTGGTAATTAAACCTTTGACAGAAACATAACCTGCAAATATCTTTTCCCATTCTGAGGGCTGTTTGATTGCTTTACTTACTGTGTTCTTGGATGTGCAGAAGCTTTTTAGTTTGATCAAGTCCCGGTAGTGTATTTTTGAAGCAGCTTCAATTGCCCGGGGGTCCTTCTCATGAAAAACTCGCCCAACCCAATTTCTTCAAGGGTTTTCCCTGCACTCTCTTCTAGTATTTTTATAGTTTTATGTCTTATGTTTAAATATTTAATCCAGTGAGAGTCTATCTTGCTTAATGGTGAGAGGTGTGGGTCCAGTTTCAGTCTTCTACAGGTTGCCAGCCAGTTCACCCAGCACCATTTGTTAAATAGGGAATCTTTTCCCCATTGAATGTTTTTAATTGGCTTGTCAAAGATTAAATAATGGTAATTAGCTGGATTCATCTCTTGGTTCTCTATTCTGTTCCAGATGTCTACTTCTCTGTTTTTGTGCCAGTACCATGCTGTTTTGATCACTATCAATTCATAGTATAGTCTGTCTGGTAGCGTGATTCCTCCTGCTTTGTTTTTATTTTGGAGTAATGTCTTGGCTATTCAAGGTTTTTTCTGATTCCATATAAAACGAAGTATTGTTTTGGGTAGTATGGACATTTTAACAATGTTGATTCTTCCCAGCCATGAGCATGGTATATTTTTCCATTTGTTAACATTCTCAGCTGTCTCTTTTCTTAGAGTTTCATAGTTCTCTTTATATAGATCTTTCACGTCCTTTGTTAGATAAACTCCAAGTATTTCATCTTCTTTGGCACTACTGTGAATGGGATAGAGTCCTTCATTGTTTCTTCAACTTCACTATTGTTGGTATATATAAAGGCTACTGATTTATGAATGTTGATTTTGTAACCTGAGATGCTGCTGTATTCCTTGATCACTTCTAAGAGTTTTGTAGTAGACTCCCTAGTATTTTCCAGATATACAATCATATCATCTGCGAAGAGCGAAAGTTTGATGTCTTCTGACCCCATGTGGATACCCTTGATCGCCTTTTCTTCCCCAATCGCGGTGGCTAAAACTTCCATTACTATGTTAAAGAGCAATGGAGACAATGGGCAGCCTTGTCTGGTTCCTGATCTGAGTGGAAATGATTCCAATTTAACTCCATTCAATATGATTTTGGCTATGGGTTTGCTGTAGATGGTCTCTATCAGTTTAAGAAATGTCCCTTCTATACCAATTTTCTTAAGTGTTCTGATCATGAAGGGATGTTGGATGTTATCAAAAGCTTTTTCTGCATCAATTGAGAGAATCATATGGTCTTTGTTTTTTAATTTGTTTATGTGCTGAATTACATTTATAGATTTACGTATATTGAACCAGCCTTGAGACCCTGGGATAAAACCCACTTGGTCATGATGTATGATTTGTTTCATATGTTGCTGGATTCTGTTTGTTAGAATCTTGTTGAATATTTTTGCATCTATATTCATTAGTGATATTGGTCTATAATTTTCTTTTCTTGTTGGGTCTTTTCGGTTTGGGGATCATGGTGATGTTTGCTTCATAGAACGTGTTGGGTAGTCTTCCTTCTTTTTCTACCTTTTGGAACAGGTTGAGTAATACAGGTACTAATTCCTCTTTAAAGGTTTGGTAGAATTCTGACGTAAAACCATCTGGTCCCGGGCTTTTCTTTTTGGGGAGATTTTGTATGGTTGATGTTATTTCCAAACTTGATATGGGCCTGTTCAACATTTCCACTTGATTTTGGTTAAGTCTCGGAAGGTGACATGCTTCCAAGTAGCGGTCAATTTCCTTCAGATTTTCGTATTTCTGAGAGTAAAGTTTCTTGTAATATTCATTAAGGATTTTTTTGATTTCTGAGGAGTCTGTTGTTATTTTGTCTTTGTTATTTCTGATTGATGAGATTAGATTTTACTCCTTTTTTTTCCTGATTAGGTTGGCCAAAGGTTCATCTATTTTGTTGACCTTTTCAAAAAAACCAGCTTTATGATTTATTGATCTGTTGTATTATTCTTTTGTTTTCAATTTCATTTAGTTCTGCTCTGATTTTGGTTATTTCTTTTCTTCTACTGGATTTGGGGTTGGAGTGTTCTTGCATTTCCAGTCTCTTTAGATGTCCCATTAAGTTGCTTACTTCCTCTCTTTCTGTTCTCCTGAGGAAGGATTGTAGTGCTATAAATTTCCCTATTAGAACTGCCTTTGTGGAGTCCCAGAGGTTTTGATAGTTCGTGTCTTCATTGTCATTTTGTTCCAGAAATTTTGCAATTTCCTTCTTGATCTCATCTCTGACCCAGCTATCATTCAGCATAAGGTTATTTAACTTCCATGTTTTTGTATGAGTATGCAGATTCCTGTTGTTACTCATCTCAAGTTTTATTCCATGATGGTCTGAGAAGATGCATGGAACAATTTCTATTCCTTTAAATTTACTGAGGTTAGACTTGTGACCTAAGATGTGATCGATTCTGGAGTAAGTTCCATGGGCTGATGAGAAGTATGTGTATTCAGTTTTGTTGGGATGAAATGTTCTGTAGATGTCTGCTAAATCTATATGCTGGATGGTTAGATTTAAATCTAGAATTTCTTTACTCAGCTTTTTGTTGGAGGATCGATCCATCACTGCCAAAGGAGTGTTAAAAACTCCGACTATTATAGAGTTGGAGGAAATCAAGTTGCTCATGTCTGTTAGAATTTCTCTTATAAATTGAGGTGCATTCTGGTTGGGTGCATAGATATTAATAATTGAAATCTCATCATAATGAGTCTTACCCTTAACAAATATGAAGTGACCATTTTTGTCCTTCCTTACTTTTGTTGGTTTAAAGCCTATTGTATCTGCAAATAAAATTGCAACACCTGCTTTTTTCTGGTTACCTTTTGCCTGAAATATGGATGACCAACCTTTCACCCTGAGTCTGTATTTGTCTTTTAAGTTAAGATGTGACTCTTGTATGCAACAAATGTCTGGCCTGAGTTTTTGTATCCAGTCAGCTAACCTATGTCTCTTTAGAGGGCAGTTTAAGCCATTCACATTAATGGAGAGTATTGATAAGTTTGGTGAAATTTTGGGTATTGAGTTTTTCGAAAGTCCAGTGGGCATTTTTAATCCTTTTGCCATTGTGGAAGTTGGAGTTGATCAGAAGTTTCTGAGTGAGTTTACTTTTGTAGTAGAGTATTGGGTTGTTTATTATGGAGGATAGGTCTGAGAATATCCTGAAGAGCTGGTTTGGTTATGGCAAATTTCTTTAGCATATGAATGTCATTAAAGTATTTAATTTCTGCATCATAAATGAAACTCAGTTTAGCTGGGTACAAGATCCGGGGTTGAAAGTTATTTTGCTTGAGGAGATTAAACGTTGATGACCACCTCTTCTGGCTTAAAAAGTTTCAGCAGAGAGATCTGCAGTCATTCTAATGTTCTTCCCTTTGAAGGTAATAGTTTGCTTTTGCCTGGCCGCTTTGAGAATTTTCTCCTTCATATTAACTTTAGTGAAGTTAATTATGATATGCCTGGGGGATGTCTTATTGGAGTTGAGTCGTGCTGGGGTTCTGAAGCTATCTGCTATCTGAATTTCAGATTCCCTAGGCATGTCTGGGAAATTCTCTTTCATAATTTCATGCAGAAGGGCCTCTGCGCGCAGTGAGGCCACTTCATCTGTTTCAGGAATTCCTATGAGTTGGATATTTGCCTTCTTCGATTTATCCCAGAGCTCTCTGAGAGAGTGATCCATTTTTGCTCTCCATTTCTCTTCCTCTTTGAGAGTTTGGGAGTGTTCAAAGGCTTTATCTTCGATGTCGGAGATCCTTTCTTCTGCTTGGTCCATTCTACTCTATTTTTCATATCTTTGAGGGCTGCAAATTCTTGCTTCAATGTGTCTAAGTCTTTGGTGGTTTTGTCTTTAAATTCATTAAATTCTTGAGACAGCTTTTGAATTTCTCCACGAATTCCTAGTTCCATTTTGTTAATCTTGTTTGCCATCCAAATTCTGAATTCGATGTCTGACATCTCAGCCAGTTGTTTGTGAATGGGATCTTCAATTACATGTGCCGTATCTTTTTTTGGGGGGGTTGGTCTATTCTGGGTATTCATATTACCAGAGTTTTTCCGCTGATTCTGCCCCATGATTGTTTTACTCCCTTTGATTTCTCCCCTGGTGTTTTGTCGAGGACCCGTACAGTGCTATGGCCTGAGAAACTGGGGCCCTGTTTGGTGTAGAGGGGTAAAGTAGTTCTGTCTTGTTTTCAGCTGGTTTCTATTTGACTCTAGTGAAACAGTTACTCTGGGTTGAAGTATGAGCTGTGGAGAAATACCAGCAATTAAGTCACCCCACCCACCACAGGCAACAAATGGAAAAGGAAAATCAAACCTTCCTACAATCACACACCCAGGGCACCACCTGGATAGTCCCCAGGTGAGTGGCTCAGTTCAAAAGGTCCAAATCAATTGTCTCAGTCAGCAGCTGCCTCGGGTGGGAGAGTTCAAGAGGTCCCTGGGAACTAGATCACAGGGGTCTGGTGACTGCTCTAATATGGCTTGCTCCAGTGCTGTGTGGAGTCAGGAAGAGCCACCCAGTAAATAGATTAGTCTGGGAAGATTGATGCCTCCTTCCCCACCTTGCAGCTCTGTCACACCCAGTCTCTGCTAGCCCCACAGGGCTGTGACCCAGTCAGTTGTCGCAGTAAGCAGATACTCCAGGGGTTTGCACCTGCCTAAGTCACAGGGTAGTCTGTGTCTGCTCGTCTAGGCCGCTACTGTCTGTTTTTATCCAGCAGGGGGTGGTGTGGCCTGTCAACCTCGGGCACTTGATGGAGGCTGGAGGTGTTCACTCAGTTCTAGCCCCACCCTTAGTTTATGTTACTGGGTGAACGGAACAACCCTGTGGGAGTTTGTTTCTGACCCTGCTAGATTATTCTGCAGAGGAGAGGCTGATTTGAGTTCCCAGAACCTGTGCCTCAGGCCCTGTCTTTAGTCCTGTGGGTTTGTATTCGCAGCAAGATCAGTTGTCGGCTATAGCCTCTTGGCTTCCTTTGTTTATAGGCTCGTGATCCCCTGAGAGCCAGGTGTGTCTTAGGCTCAGTCAAGCGGTCCTCTGGATCAGCCCCACCTTGGGAGTTTCCCAGATCTGTGGGTGTGTTTTCTAGTCCCCGTGTTCCACCCAGGTCAGTGCTGCCTCAGGCAAACCCTGGTCATGGGGTTTGTGATTCATGGGGCCTGTGTTTCAGTCCCAGGTCAGTTCCATGGTGGTTACCATCTGAGAAGATGCTCGGCCTCATCTGGTTGCCCAGGAAGATAGGAGGAGAGGCTATGGGATATCTGGAGGTAGGCCTTGTTATTGCTGAAGATGGCTGTTGCTCTGCACCTCGGGGCACCACCACTCCAGTGTAATTCCCTCTTAGCCGACCGTCATCTTCTCGCTCCTTTGCTACAGAGTCAGCACTGGCCAGCTGCAGTCCAGGTCCCGTCTGCACCTCTCAAGAGTTCACTCAAGAATCTGGACTCCTGGGAGGGCAGGTCTCCAGATCACGGAGTGAGAGTGGAGGGGAGTGTTAGGAGCTCGGAGTTGCAGGTCATAACACCAAGCTCATTGAGACCAAATGAACAAATAAGCAGATACAAAGGTTACCAGGCACACGGGCCCATAGATACAGAGACAGACGGAAACACATAGACATACAGGTAACAGCCACGACAACAGCAATGTAAGAACAACTGCAATAAAAATAGTGATAATCGTAAAATAATTGAAAGAAAGGAAAAAAAGAGAGAAAAAACTGGTGTTAGTAGGAATGTTAAATGAGAAGAAATAAGAAATTAAAATTAGAAGACATAGAAATAAAAAATATATTTATATAAAAAGTAATAATAAAAAATTATCAAAATCTCCTCTAAGAAAATGGTGAGGAAAAAAACAGACAAAAACAAAACAAACAAACAAAAAAAAACATGAAAACCAAAAAAAAACAAAACAAAACCAAAAAAAGGCACCAACTACAAAAATATTCTTGCATGTAGAAATATACCTATATATCTATATGTCTGCTGTAGGGATCAACTTTCGTAGGAATATATTCATATTGCGATATACTTTCTGGACACCAGGTGGCGCTGTGAGTGGTTCCGAGGCTTATACCTGATTTACAGTTTATACTGTTACCATGGTAATCACCTTCCATGGCTGATGGCCATTTTGGAATTTCTGCAAAAGTTTGTCGCCTAAGAATTGTGTAACCTCGGCTGTTCTTCTCCAGACAGCACTTGCCACCAACCTTCCCACTCAGTGCAGGTGTCCACGCTTCTCAAGTCTTTCCACTCTGTTCCCAGATTCTCCTGCAAACTGGCGACTGCAATCGGCTGTAGGGGGAGTGGTGCTGAGTTCGCGGGTCGTTGGCGGGCTTGTGGTTTAAGCCAAGTTCACTGCCTCAGCAGCTAAAGCCAGGTCCACGGCTTCAGTAGCTTCCCGGCTTTAGCAGCCAAAGCTGGGTCCCGTGGTTGGAGCGTTTGGGGGGCTTATTCTGGGTTTTATGGTTCAGAGTTTCCCTTTTGGATAGGCGCCCGCCAGTTCGCAGCATAGCCTAAACCGCCAGCCCCCTCCAACGCCTGGGGGAAAAGTGCCCGCCCTTTTGGGTAGTTCAAAATGTCTGTTTCCCGGGCAGGATCCCTTCCCTTCAATTGTCCAACAGTTTGCCCAGCTCCGCATGGTTTTGAGTGGCTCTCCTTTCAGATGCCTCCCTCAGTTCAGGAATAATTATTTGTCAATTGGGTTTTGTCAGCATTTACAAGCTGCTGACCTCCGTAGGGGTGGGGCCTGCCGGCCGCCCGAACAGGAAAGAATCTCTACAACAGAGTCTGTGATTTTAAATTACCCCTCATATATAGCAATCCGCCAGTTCGCTGGGCGTCTCCAGCTGTCTGTCCACTCCAATAATCCACACACAGGGAAGGTCCAGACCGCCTTTCCTCTCACCTGAAGGCTTGGGAGAGGTGGGCTACACGTCCGTCCTGTCTGCCATCATCAGGTTTAGAAATTTAAACCCAATAAGTCATGCTTTGTCTAACAAGCCCAGTGAAAAAATATGGGAGTTTTATTAATAAAGCTACTGACTGCTTTCCTTCTAATGCAAAACAGCAACACATTTTGAATATTTAAATTATGCTATCTCAGAAAGAAAATAATCTTCCAAAGAAAAACAAGTTTAATACACAAGGAGAAAAGTAAATATACAGATACAAAGAAATAAAGAAACTGAAAGCACAAGCTCTGATTCTAATTTTCTCATTTCCTTTATTCTGCATAAGACAGAATTTTCACATAGCTTTTTATACCCAACCAGCCTTTCTGACACAAGGGCTAGAAACAGAATATCTATCTTTCCTACCTAAAAGTGCAATAAAAAGCATAAACTTCTTAAACAAAATCTTTTTTATGTGTTCCTACATTTGGCTCATGCCTGTAATCCTAGCTCTCAGGGAGGCTGAGGAAGGAGTCTTCCTTGAGCTGAGAAGTTCCAGACCAGCCTGATCAAGGGGCACACCATATTGCAAAAGAGAGAGAGAGAGAGAGGAGAGAGAGAAATTAAGCAGGCATAATGATATACTGTAGTCCCAAGTACTCAGAAGCTGAGGTGGGAGGATGACTTGAGCCCAGGAGTTGGAGGTTGCAGTGAACTATGATGACACTTCTGCACTCTAGCTGGGGCAACAGAGTTAACTCTAAAAATAAAAAAATAAAAAATAAATAAATGAAAAAGCTCTTAGGACAGGCTGTGGCCTACAGCCTGTGATCAGCCTCCTTGCCTACCATGTCCTACCTGCCATGGCCCTGGTGACTGGAAACCAGCACCTTTGGGACGCTGCACACTGTACCTGCTCTGCTCGCAGTGCATAAATCCACAGGGAGACATGAATGGGTGACAGCAGATATTGGCACTAGAACACTGGGAATCAGCAATTTTGTATAGGAAGCTTTGGGAGATGTTGTTCACTGTAGTCTACCTGAAGTTGGCACAAAATTAAACAAACAAGATGAGTTTGATGCTTGGGAAAGTGTGAAAGCTGCTAGTGAACTCTATTCTCCTTTATCAGAAGTAACTGAAATTAATGAAGCTCTGGCAGAAAATCCAGGACTTGTCAACAAGTCCTTCATCTTGTTATGAAGATGGTTAGCTGGTCAAGATGACACTGAGTAACCCTTTAGACTTAGATGAACTAATGAGTGAAGAAACATGAGAAATACGTAAACTCAATTGAGGAGTGAAAATGGAACCTCTAAATAAACTAGTGTGAAATAACTTAAAAAAAAGAAAAGAAAAAAACTCTTACAAGTAATCAAGGAATATAGCAGTGTCTTTAAATACAAAATCAATGCCCACAAATCAGTAGCCTTCATATATGCCAAGAACAGTCAAGCTGAGAATAAAAATCAAGGACTCTATACCTTTTACAGTAGCTCCAAAGAAGATTAAATACCTAGGAATATACCTAACAAAGGACACGAAAGATCTGTACAAAGAGACCTATGAAACCCTGAGAAATGAATAGCAGAAGTTAACAAATGGAAGAAAATGCCATGCTGGTGGCTGAGAATAATCAACATCATTAAAATGTCCATATTACCCAAAACAATGTACAGATTTAATGCAATTCCCATCAAAGCACCAATGTCATACTTTGAATAACTTCAAAGAACAGTAATTCATTTCCTATGGAATCAGAAGAAAAACCAAATAGCCAATACAATTCCTAGAAATAAAAACAAATCTGGTGGCATTCTGTTACCAGGCTTCAGGTTATACTACAAGTCTATAGTGATCAAAATAGCATGATACTGGACACAAACAGAGACCTATGGAATAGAACAGAGAATCTAGAGATGAACCCAGCCACATATCACCATTTGATATTTGATGAACCTAGCAAAAACATTCCCTGGGGAACAGAATCCTTACTTAATAAATGGTGCTTGGAGAAACTGGTTAGCCACATGTGGAAGACTGAAACTTAGACCCACTCCTCTTACCTTTGACAAAAATAGATTGTCTCTGAATGAAAGATTTCAATTAAACAACAGACATTCCAGAAAAGAGTGTGGGGAAAACATTTGAAAATATTGGCCTCGGAAAAGCTTTTACGAGGAAGACTCCCTGGCAATTGCAGCAACACCAAACATAAATAAATAGAATTTGATCAATCTAAAAAGCTTCTGCACAGCTAAGGGTACCACAGCCAAAGCAAACAGACAGCCTTCAGAATGGAAAAATATTTTGCATGTTATCAACCTGACAAGGTCTGATAAGTAGAATCTATAGAGAACTCAAATTGACCCATATGAAAAGGGCAAACAACCCCATTTAGAAGTGGGCAAGAGACTTGAACAGAAACATCTCTGAAAATGACAGATGAATAGCCTACAAACACATGAAAAAATGCTCATCATCTGTAATCATCAGAGAAATGCAAATCAAAATCACTCTGAAGAAGTATAGAGAATTTTTTTTTTTTTTTTTAGCAGTTTTTGGCCAGGGCCGGGTTTAAACCCACCCATATATGGGGCCGGTGCCCTACTCCTTTGAGCCATAGGCGCCGCCCAAGAATTCTTTTTTTCCCCTAAGTACATGAAATTTCCATTTTATTTTATGGTTTTATATCACAATAGTGCAAACACATTTCTCTACAACCATTCCAACATAGTTCCTTTGGAATTATTTCAGTGTTCTCTACTGGTGACTTTACCTAATACCTTGAAGCTATACAAACAAAATTCCAAATGACTAAATAATAAATTAATAAGAACTAGTCATCAGATGTGTTTTAATGTTCAACAAGACAATGCCAAAATGTTTCTCCTGATACCACAATTATTAAGTCAGAACCTTCAGAAAACAAAGGCAGAACAAGGGTATAATAAAAGAAGCTTGTGCAGCTTAAGCCTCCCTTACTCCTAAGCAAGGCAAAAGCATCTGTCCCGGAAACTAAATGGGTCGCCAGTATTTCCACTCAGTTGAACTTTCAAAGATAGACACCCAAGACATATCAATATATAGATACCATCTTGGCTCTGGTTCCATTAATTATGTGGGAAGAGTTTAATACCATCCAAGTCCAAAGATGGAAGAACACACACACTGGTGTGTTGATGGGCGGGAGCAGACGAAAAGCAAAAACCGGCTGTGCTAGTGCAGCCACGTGGGAGGCTGAGTAGAACAGTCCTGCTAAAGAGACCAGTGGAATAAGAGCAGTCAATGCCAGGCGGTGCCAGTGGCTCAAAGGGGTAGGATGCCGGTCCCATATGCTGGAGGCCGTGGGTTCAAACCCAGCCCTGGCCAAAATGAAAAAAAAAACAAAACAGTCAATGTAGGAAGAGACGGAAACATTCTTCTCCTCCACTTATTACCCTCTGCTCTGCTTTAAAAGGTACATGATATTAAGAAAATTTAGTTGTGGTGGTGGCTTTTTAAAAACTTATAACCTCGTGCTGTTCCATTTCTTCTTGCTTCTTAGTTTGATGTGTCATCCTAGCTGCCTGTGGTAGCATATTAGAAATTCCATCAATGATTGGATAGGCTATTCCCAGCTCTTCATTAATCAAGATGCTTCATATCTGAGAGGCTTCTTGGAAAACAGGCACACCAGGAACCCGCAGGGCGGCTCCAGTCTGCAGAGGGCTGCGACCCCGACGCGTGCGAGCACCTGTGGGCGACCGCAGCATCTGTGCGCATGTCCCCAGCAAGGCCAAGGTGAGCCTGTGGCAGGCTCCGCTCAGCATTGTCTGGCAGCCGGCGACCGTTCCTCACCTTTCCCTCGGCTGGCGAGGCCCAGCTTTCCGCTCCCGGATCCCAGCCAGCCACCCCCACCCCCACCCCTCACCCCTGAGAATTCTTAAAGTTGACCTTCCATTTGATCTTTCAATTCCATTACATTTTGCACCAGAGTGTTTAATGCAGCTCAATTCATAATTTCTGCGAAATACAAGCAACCCAAATGCCCCTCAACCCGTAAGTGGATGAATAAACTGTGCATACATATACCATAGTGTACTATTTGGCCATAAGAAAAGATGGAGACTCTACATCTTTTGTGTTTACCTGGATGGAGATGAACACATTCATCTTAGTAAAGTATCTCAAGAATGGAAAAAAATACAATGTATTCACTACTAATATGAAACCAATATATGAAAAATTACATGCCCACATGAACAATAAAACACAAATATAGTCAAGCAAGGGGGAGGGGAGAAAAGGGAGAAGATGGGGGAAAGGGGAAGGGCAATTGCTAAAACTCACCTAATGTGCACAATGTGAGGGTGTTCAGCATGCCCCTGGGTAAAGGGCTCAATCCAACTTGAGCTTTACCTTGGATGTGAGAACAATGTAACCTAAAAATTTGTACTCGCAAATTAAGTTGGAAAAAAAAAAGGTATAGAACAAAAATGTATTTTGCACACTGGGAAGTAGTTTTAAAAGAAAGTCATCGCTTTCACCAAATGTAAGTAAATATAAAACTTCTATTAATGATATAATTAAGCTTCCATTCCTCTATCAGGAGTAATGATCATTTAGAGATACTGACACAATGATCCAAAGCTGGAATCTTTCAGATCAAATGTGATGAATAAAGGGTAGAAATAGTGGGTTTCCCATCAGGGAGAAGAGTCTCAAGATGAACCGTGGAATTAACTGGGAATCTGGCAAAGGTAGACATTGCAAAAGGATTAATCTGGGCCAGTTCAGATATCCTATACCCCACATACCCTGGGGTAAGTAGTAAAGTTCCCTAAAGTCAAGCTAAGTGTGGCAAATATGAAACATCTATTTTATAAATTTGGGGTGGGGGTGAGGAGATACCAGAACATATTGGATGTGAATGCAGACAGAAGACTTCAGAGAAAACTGCAAGCACTGCTGGTGATTATGATGTAGGTTGCATGATTATCCTCATTTGCTCTCTGCTCTTAGAGAGGCTTCTGTGGACAAGTGTGAGAGGCACAGCTCTACAAGTATCAAGCAGCCAGCAGTAAAATAAACACACAACAATGTGGAAATCTAGCATTCTAGTTCATCACTAGGTCCACATTTTCAAAGGAGATAAGAGCTAGCAAAAGATGAGACAGTAGACAGTGGCTGAGAAGCATATGCAGGTTGAGAAAAATTAAGACTACACTGAACTAAAAATCTCTTTTTGAAAGACTATACAGAGGAAAATTTAATGAGGGTTTGGATTCAAAAGGAAATAGGTGGAAACCCAGCCCAGACCCACTCACACTTTGTGAGACTCCACATGTTATTGCCATGCTCTCCGTCACATGTATGAGACGAGAGATTAGAGTAGTGAGAAATCTAGGGACAGAGAACTTCAGACAAACATAATGGGAAATCTTAGGAGATATGAGCATTCTGAAAAAACTTACATATTCTTAAAAAATGAGCCAAATGTTACAGAGAGAGCCAATACTTGTAGGCAAACAAAAACTTGTAACACATTTAATAAATACTTTCAGAATCCCATTCTGTGTTTTCTATGACTTCTACCTAGTTCAGCTTCTCATTTCCCAGAAGTCTCATTACTACTTTAAACTCATTACTACTTTCAACCTCAGTCAAAATGGTTTTCTCCGAATTCCCTTCGCAGGCGAGAGCAGTCCCTCCACAGCAGCTGTGCACACAGACTGCTCCTGGCAGAGAACTTCCTTGGATTTTGCTCAGGATGGAGTTTAGCACTATGGAAAAGAAAATATAGGAAGTGTGTTGGCCATTTGGAACTAGGAAGCAGCCTCTGTCATTAGCCTGATTCAGTGCAGTAGACACTTCTGTGTGCCAGATATTTTGTAGCTACTGGGAGAAGAGAGTGGAGAAGGACATTCTACTCTCCTTTTCTAGTAGAGCTTTAAGGCTGCTGGAAATTATGCTAATCCCAGACTTTCATGCACCAAACAGAAATGAAAACAGAGCATGTACCTCTTGGCAAGGCTCAAAGGATGACAGAAATACTATGTGAAAGTAGCATAGGGCCTCACACATAGTGACCAAATCAATAACTGGTTTCCTTCTCAACGCTGATGAGCCTGATAGAGTCATCATTGTTACAGCCACTTTCTTCTATTCTGATAATGCAGAAAAAAATTCTACTCAAAGGGCAGTGCCTGTGCCTCTAAGGAGTAGGGTACCAGCCCCATATACTGGAGGTGGCGGGTTCAAACCCAGCCCTGGGCAAAAACTGCAAAAAAAAATTCTACTCACAACTACACTCTGACAGAATTGAAGTTGTGAGTTTTTGAATACTTCGAAAATAAGTAAACAGAAATTGAGAAAAGAAGCTTCTGGCCAGGCATGCTGGCTCAGGCTGGCCTTCCTGTAAGAGTGTGAACATCCTCATTTTCACTATTGGCTCAGGGAAATGACATTTGTAATGAAAATTGTCAAATCATGTATTGGAATGGATAGTTTGTAGGCCGTAGGCTTTTCCACACACTTATATGTCTCATTCGTGGAATAACTATAACAATAATTAGAGAACCCTTCAAATTTTTCATCTGTTCAAGGAGGACAGTATCACTACCTTCCTCACTTGGCTGTTGGAAGGAAGAGACAAGATCAGGTAGGGGAGACTTATCATATTCCCAGCACACAGTTAGCATCTTAAATGACAGGTGCCTCCCATCTAAGGCTTCCTTCTTTCTGTGCTTGTGCACCTCAGGGTTCAACAGCACCTGACACATTTTTGGAGGCCTAAGTACAAACCCAATCCTGCTGGTCTGAATGTGCAACATGGAGTAAATGTGAAGGTCCCAGTCTTTGGATTAATCAAATAAGGAATAATAAAATTATCACCTAGTAGTGCTGGGGGATTCAAAAAACAACAAGTAGTATTCCATGGAAAGGCTTAGCATGATGCCTCGGCTACATGGTTCAGGCTCACTGATAGTGTTTTCTGCAAGGGCTGCTATTCTCTATAACCTCACTGATAGTGTTTTCTGCAAGGGCTGCTATTCGCATTTGACACCCATCAACTGCCTTTACCTATTTCCCTCCCAAATGGAATATCCAAAATAAATCCACAAGTTACAGAGAAGAGTATGACCCCAAAGTTCTTATCAGTGAGGCCTTCTCAGACTGGACTTTCAAATAGCATCACGCTGCTTTAGTGCCTCCATAGAGCTAACCACGTTTGCTGACCATTGTGCCCACCCAATGGAAGCTCCATGGCCGCAAGACTCTGTCTCGCTCATTGCTGTCTCCTCAGCATCCCCACCGCTGCTTGGCAAGCAGTTCGTGCATAGTCTATATACTGGAGGAAAATGAATCCATGGAATGAGGTCCACCCCAGCCCTAAAATCGTCTCTGGCTTAACTCCACTGAAAGGAATCGAGAAGAGTAAGGGGCATTAGAGAGTCTCCCGCCCCACAGCTCTTTCCCCCTCACGCACCAGAAGGGCCGTTGAATCGTTTCAGGGGCGCCTTATAAAACCACAGGATGAACAGTAGTTCCAGAAGCCAGAGTCACTGTCTAACCTGGACAACTGTCGGCAGGCAGTTGGTGCCTTCTGCCTTCAAATTCAAATCTCCCGGCACACGTCACGCACCCACCCAATGTTAGCCAATTGGAAACCAGAACCCTCAGGCGCACCAATCACGCATGAGAACTCCAAAAGCCATGGAGGTGTTACCTAGTTCGGCTTCCCACCTCCAGACCCATCCGCTTTCTGTGACGTCTACCTAGTTCACCTTCTCTTTGTTCTGACCAAGTCTGGTTTATTCTTTAAACCTCAGCCCGAATGGCTCTTGTGGTTTTCTCTGAATTCCTTCCCAGGCGAGGGTGCCTCCACAGTGGCAATGCACACAGACTGCTCCTGGCACAGAACCTGTCTGCGTTTTGCTCAGGTCAGAGTTTAGCACTATGGAAAAGAAAATATAGGAAGTGTTTTGGCCATGTGGGAGTGGGAAGCGGCGTTTGATCCGGGTTCAAATCCCTCTGTCTTTGCCAATCAATACACATTGCCATGTGCCACATCCTTTATAGCCATTGAGTGAAGAGGGTGAATAAGGACAGTCTACTCTCCTTTTTCAGTAGAGCTTTGAGGCCCCTGTAAAGGACCCAATCCCAGAGTCTTCATGCATCAAACAGAAATGAAAACAGAGCATGTACCTCATAGCAAGGCTCAGAGGATGATGGAAATACCATGAGAAAGCAGCACAAGGCCTCACACATAGTGACCATCAGATCAATAACTGGTCTTCTCAACATTGTGAGCCTGATGTGGTCATCATTGCTACAGCCGCTTTCTTCTATTCTGATAATGCAAAAACGTGAAACCTGTTTACAACCACATTTCTGACAGAATTGAAGATGTGAGTTCTTTGAATACTTGGGAAATAATTACATTGAAATGAAGACAAGAAGTTTCTGCCAAGGTGTGCTGGCTCAGGCTGGCCTTCATGTAACAGCAGAGTTGTGGACATCTTCATTCATTCCCTTATTGGTGGAGGGAAATTACACTCATAATGAACAGCATTAAAGAGTGTATTGAAATGGATACATCATAGGTTTTCCCACACACTTATATTTCTTACTGGTAGAATAACTGTAACAATAGTTAGAAAAGTCTTCACCTTTGTCCTCCGTCCAATGAGGAGAGTATCAGTACCTTCTTCACCTGGCTGCTGGAAGGAAGAAACAAGATCAAGTAAGGGAGACTTTGTATAGTGCCAGCACATCCGTTAGCACACTTTAAAACTTTTTCTTCTTCCCTAGATGGACAACAGTAATTTTCTTCCCAGACTGTTGAAGATAGACTATGCTTTAAAAAGTTAACTTTTATCCAACTGGCAGCCTTTTTTTTTTTTCATTGTAAAGTGTCTTTTGTTTACTATCAAAGCAGACGTCTTAGTGACAGAGTTGTAACATGAAAAGGGCATTTTTTTTTAAACCATAAACTTTGTAATCCAAATATTTGAAAAATGTAACTTTTATTATGAACGTGTATTTATCATTATTACTAATGATTTTTTTCATAATATAAGCATGCCTTAATCATCCAAAAGCTATCTATCTACCTATCTATAATATAAAAATTGATATACATGCTATTTAATTGGCTACTTAATAGAATCATATGGTTAAGTGTTATAATGACAGATAAACCTACCCCTGGTTATTTGATAAACAAAAATGTTTATATTTAATTTTTTTTTTTTTTTTTTTTTGTAGAGACAGAGTCTCACTGTACCGCCCTCAGGTAGAGTGCCATGGCGTCACACGGCTCACAGCAACCTCTTAACTCTTGGGCTTACGCGATTCTCCTGCCTCAGCCTCCCGAGCAGCTGGGACTACAGGCGCCCGCCACAACGCCCGGCTATTTTTTGGTTGCAGTTTGGCCGGGGCTGGGTTTGAACCCGCCACCCTCGGCATATGGGGCCGGCGCCCTACTCACTGAGCCACAGGCGCCACCCTATATTTAATTTTTATTAAACTGAGTTTACTTTTGACGGATTCCCTTTAAGAGAACCCCTGCATGGCTCCAAGTTCTAGCTTTATCAGATTACAAGCAGTCTGGGCCAGGGCTCACCAGCTCATGCTTATAATCCTAGCACTTTGAGAGGCCAAGATGAGAGGATTGCTTGAGGCCAGGAGTTGTAACTAGCCTGAGCAAGAGCAAGACTCCATCTCCACTAAAAAGAAAAAATTAGCCAGGTGTGGTGGTGCACACCTGCAGTCCCAAGTACTCAGGAATCTGAGGTAGGAGGATTGCTTGCGCCCAAGAGTTTGAGGTTGCTGTGATCTATGATGACCCCATTGCACTCTAGCCCAGGCAGCAGAGTGAGTCCCTGTCTCAAAAAAATGAAATAAAAAGAAAGATTAAAAAAAAAGGTTTACAAGCAAACTTTAAAATTAAGGTGCTAGAAATAAGAAGACACGCAATATTAGGTTAAAACACAGAGAGAATAGTTAGGAACACAAATAACTGCTTAGTGTTTAAACAAAGTACATTTCAAAATTTCTATGTGGTATATGTTACTGTTTTCTGTTGCTGTTATCTACAGAGTCACTAAGATAAGATCTTCAATACTTTAAGGAGCGAAAGGTATTTTTAAATGCTCACACTCTCATTCAAGGAAAAAATACACAGATACAATCTCTTTGTCTTAAATCCAAAAGTACTAGTTTATTATATGAAAACAATACCAAGACATCATTAAAAATATTGGCAAGTTTTAAATTCTACATTGTAAGAGCAGTTGTAACAACACACTCGCTATTTTCTCCAATAATCGTATCTTGAATAGCATTCCTGTGACATTAGCAATCCCCTTTACTTCATTACTGTTTTATCAGACGGAAAATGACAGGTAGGTTTTCCCCCCTGTTTTATGAAATCATTTTATCAGAATTGATAATGCCTGAGAGGTAGGAGAGAAACATTTTAACTAGATTAAAACAAGACAGTGACTGTTAAAACTTGTACTGAGAACAACCATATGATAAAAATCCTATCATGAGTAATGAAAGGTCTTATTCTTTAAATGCCAAAAAACAGTATTCAGTAAAATTAATTTCAATTTATATGTAAGTAAAAGGTAGACACTGAATAGTCATATTCAAGTCAACTGGTCACATTACATGGAATATAAAAAGAAATAAAAAACAGTTCTACAAAAATGCTATATTATAAAAACATTAAATCACATTAAATAAAAATTAACTTTTGAAGAAATTGCTTGCTATAAGAAAATGAAACTGAATGGGATAAAAACTATGTAAAACATTCATAACAAATTTATGAGCATGCTATGTGGAGCACATATCACATACAACACCTTAAAAAATGCTAAATAGTCATTAATGTAAAAATACTTAGTGGCAGAGAACACGGCGCAGGCCAGTTTATACAAATGGCTAGGTGATACTAGGGACCTCTAAGATCAATGATAGCAATCATTGTTAAGATAATACTAAAACAAAATGTTTTCTTTTAAGAATTAACATGACTAGCATTAAGAAATGACTCCAACTTAAATAGGAATCCGGTCTCTCAGATATTCCAGTATAGCAGCTATCCCTTTCATAAGTATGGCTGCTCGAGGGACGCGGAATGGATTTCCATCTAGTAGTAATGTTCTTAAGTTCACACAGTTGCCAAGTTCAGGTGGAATGTGGAGGAGGTCATTATTCTGAAGGTCCAGGGTGGTCAGATTTTCCATGGTCTTCATTTTCTGAGGGTCCACAAATCCAATCTGATTGTTACTAATCAGAACTGTTTCAAGTGTAAGGATACGATATAGAACTTCAGGCAGCACTTTGAACCTGTTAAAGGAAAGATTTATTGTTTGTAGTCTTATTAATGATTCCATTTCTTCAGGCAAAGAATTTAAAAAATTGTTCCTGAGATCCAAAAATGTCAGTTTTTGAAGCATACAAAACTCCAAGGACACAAAGGAAATCTTATTAAAACTGAGATTAACATCAGAAACCATTTCCTTTAGTTCAATAATCCTTTTTGGAATATCACACAGCTGATTCTTACTAAAGTTAACAGTAGTGATGATGTTGCTCTTTACTGCATCAAAAACTTCGTCAGGAATCAAAGTTGTTTGCTTATCGCTGTAGTCTAATGTTTTTAGTGTGAGGATGGCGTGTATGTTGACCGGGGACTCACTTGGCAGTGTCATTGCAGTCTCAGTGACAGAGTCACTCTGGCTAGATCCATCATCTTTGATCTTGCTTCGTAAATATTTTAGGACTTCTTGGGTTCCTTTATTTATAATTTCTCTTCTAATGGTTCTTAAAGGATTTCCTTCTAGTGCAAGGAATTTCAAATGAAGATTTCCCAATGAATAAGGCAGACTACTAATATCATTGTTGCTTAGGTCAAGCCTTTCCAAAGACTGTAATAGTGTAATTTCATCTGGAACAGATTTCAACTTGTTATCCCTCAGGTCTAGCACAAGGATAGAATTCAGATGCTTCAGATGCTCTGCCTGTAACACTTCAATCTGGTTTTCACCCACGTGCAATTCCTTCAGTAGCCTACAAGAAGGAAATTCTGGTAGAAAACGTAATTTATTCCTCCACAAATAAAGCAATTCCAGTGATTCCATGCCAGCTAGTTCAGGAGGTATAGCTTCCAAGAGATTTGAACTACAGTCCAAGTGCTTCAGTCCTGACATTAAGTTTCTGAAGATTTTCTAGTTCTCCTACAGCAGGAGGAAGGGATGTCAGCTGATTATCATGTATATCAGGAACAGTCAGTGCAGGCAGGAGTCGGAGGTCATCCGTAAGTGACTGGAGTTTATTGTTTGATATAATTAGTTTGGTCAAATCTGTCTGCTTCCACCATCGCTCAGTAGCACCGAATGTAAAATTCTGATTAGCTTCCTCAGGGATATCGACATTTATTCTCCAGACACACTGAGGCACTTCCCTGAGGTTCCTACCCGACAGGTTTAACTGGCCGCTCTTCCTCGCCGCCTTCAACAGCCCCTGCGGTACTGAGGTACCGCAGTCCCTCGCGTCAGCTTTGAAACCCGCTCGAGGATTTTGCCTCGCTACTCCCTTCAGGCGCGACATGTTTAAACACCGCCCCCTGGCGGCCTTTTGATGTCAAAAAATGTTATAGTCATTTTATAGTCATTGTTATTTGTATATACAATAACCAAAGGCAGTCTATGTACAGATTTTTCTTAAGTTACCCAAATCAGGAATTTCTAGGATATGCAAAACCTGAAATAAAAGGGATATAAAAGGTAAATTCCTTTTAAAAAAAGAAACCTGTGAAATAGTAACCTATTGTAACCCCTTATTTGCTCCTCTCCTACAATTTTTTTTTAGTTTTAAAATGCAGACCAAGCAAACCCAATCTCTTCCTCCTATGATACTGGCCTGCTGGTGTTATTATAACCATCACACAATACTTGTGTTTCTTTTTCAGTTGTGGACAAAGACTTACAGACTACTGCAGGAAATAAATCCTCTTTTGCAACCCAGATTTCATTGTTCAGTAAAAGTTGATACAATATGCAAAACAAAAAGAAATCACAGAATCCACTGATTCCACCAGAATAACTATTGATGTGTAATGCAAAAAGAGTGTTTGCTTTCTTACTGATGGGATAATCAGTAGATAATATGTACATTATGTTGCATTTCTGTTTCAGTAGTGCAATGAAAATCCAAGCTTATCTTCAATTTGGAAAAGAAAAATTTATTTGCACTGTGGTTAAGGATGGAAAATTGTTGCTCCTTTCTTCAGTATATCTGCTGTTATTTTAGAGCACATATAAGAAACAGGATGATAGTCACTAAAAATGATTAAAACCATGAACTCCAATGCAACTTAAAATTTCACATTCAAGATACAATTATATAGGCTGCGCCAGGAGCTCAGTTGGTAGGGCGTCAGCCACATACACTGGGGCTGGTGAGTTGGAACCTGGTCCTGGCCGGCTAAAATAACAATGACAACTGCAACAAAAAGATACACAGACATTGTGGCAGGTGCCTGTAGTCCCAGTTACTTGGGAGGCTGAGGCAAGAGAATCGCTTAAGCCCAAGAGTTTGAGGTTCTTATGAGCTGTGATGCCATGACACTCTATTCAGGACAACAGCTTGAGACTCTGTCTCAAAACAAAACAAAACAAAACAATTACATACTAAAAAATGGAGCAATGGCAAGAAAATTGGACAATGTTAAAGGAAAATTTTGTAAGTTGGGTTTAAAATCATCCATTTTTGTGTAGCACACCTTCTGGGTGCAAGACATAACTGGAAGAGGGAGTCTACCTAACAAATTCAGATATTGTGATTTGGTTGTTTGTACCCTCACATTTACCTGAAATTAAAAAAAAAAATCACCCATTTTAACATATCCCCCCAAATGCTGAATTTATTATTCTACATTAACATTCTATAAATTAAAGAGAATAATCAAGTTGTCTTTTGAACTTGAAGGTTACTTATTAACTCCCATTCACTTCTAAAGCTCCTCACTTAGTCACTACATTTATGAAGTAAGTCAGCCCAAATCTAGAATTTAGAATGTAGATGAATTTTAATATCTTCAATTTGTCCTGTTGAATATCTGCAATATTGACATAAATAAATCCCTTGAGATTAGTAGGCATTTAAATGCTTGCAATATTCTAGCATACTTTAAAATCCTTTCCCACATCCATTGCAAACATGAAGAGAAAATTTCAGTATGTTCAATAGCCACATGCCTATTAACATAAGTATGACGTCTACTCTAAAAACCACACACTTGACATACAAAGAAGTTGGTATGTGTTTTGTGCTTGCATCATTAAGGGATTGTGGTTATAAGCTACAGAAACTAACTTCATCTAACTTAAGTGTTCCCTATCATTAGGCACTTCACTGTGTGAATATTGGACAATTCACAGAATCATAAGAAAAAAAGAATTATCTACCTTGGGAGGGATAGAAACCAGGGAAACTCTGGGGAATCTTCATAGAGTAAATTTATGAACTATCTCTCAGTCTGACGAAAGCCACTGGTCAAGATTCAGATGCCTCGCAGAGAGGTAAAGGGTCTGTCTGATTGGTCCAGCTAGTATTAGTCATATAAATGTCAATCCTTGTGATAGATACTCCACCAGGGCCCAGAATGATTCTACTGTGATGTAGAATGAGAGACAATTCAACCCGTATCTAGAGTAATTTGATAAATTGTATATCTCCTGGTGAAGAGCAACATGATTTTTCAGGCAGAAAAAGAAACCGTGTATATATGTTCAAAGATGAGGCTAAGAGGCAGGAAATTATTTAACTGACAAGGATCCCTGAGAATAAACAGAGAAATCACAGTTCTTAGAATGAGGCCCAGGCACTCCACTTTGGGCTTTACTGGAAAAGTATATTAGACTACTTTTAACTGTCCTCCTCTCTTCTATTTAAAGCCCTGTTCATTGAATGCACTTTATAATTTCATCAATCGTATAGCAGATTACTCCTTCTGAATAAATGTGAATATGAATTTTTATGAGCAGAGGTTAGAAGTAGTACATTTATAGCTAAAGTAAATTTGGTTTATGAATTCCAAGTGAAGAAATCATATTTAACACTTCAAGATTATTAGTATTCATATTAAATTTTAGGACCTACTAATTTTTTAATGAAAGCATGTGGCATTTTGGATTAAATGTTGTATTATTCCAGTACTTTAAAAGGAGTAGGGCGCCGGTCCCATATGCCGGAGGTGGTGGGTTCAAACCTAGCCCCGGCCAAAAACACACACACACACACACACACACACACACACACACAAATAAATAAATAGATAAAAGCCTGTTTAGAAAGTTCTCCTTCCTTAAGTGCTATCATATTGACAGTCAATTCTGACTTCAAAGTAGTTTATATTGGCATAGTTACAACTTGGCAAAGCCTAGGTGGGTAAAGTAATAAGAACTGCTGGTCGAGAAAAACCAGCAGGAGAAAGATCTTTTTCAAAATTTAGCAAATGGGAGTGGGTGTGGTGGCTCACAACTGTAATCCTAGCACTCTGGGAGGCCAAAGCAGGTAGATTGCTTGAGTTCAGGGGTTCAAGACCAGACTGAGCAAGAGCAAGACCCCATCTCTAAAAAATAGCTGGGTGTTTGCATTCCTACCAGCAATGTAAAAGTGTTTCCTTTTGGAAAGATGTTTGGAGAACACTTAGAGATCTAAAAATAGACTTGCCATTCGATCCTACGATTCCTCTACTAGGTATATATCCAGAAGACCAAAAATCACATTACAACAAAGATATATGTACCAGAATGTTTATTGCAGCCTAATTCATAATTGCTAAGTCATGGAAGAAGCCCAAGTGCCCATCGACCCACGAATGGATCAATAAATTGTGGTATATGTACACCATGGAATATTATGCAGCCTTAAGGTGAGGGCAGCGCCTGTGGCTTAGTCGGTAAGGCGCCGGCCCCATATGCCGAGGGTGGCGGGTTCAAGCCCGGCCCCGGCTGAACTGCAACCAAAAAACAGCTGGGCGTTGTGGCGGGCGCCTGTAGTCCCAGCTACTTCGGAGGCTGAGGCAAGAGAATCGCTTAGGCCCAGGAGTTGGAGGTTGCTGTGAGCATGGCACTCTACCGAGGGCCATAAAGTGAGACTCTGTCTCTACAAAAAAAAAAAAAGAAAGATGGTGACCTCTTACATATTTACATGGATGGAGTTGTAACATATTCTTCTTAGCAAAGTTATCTCAAGAATGGAAGAAGTAGCCAATGTACTTTTTTTCATAGTCTTACTATGAAACCAATTTATAGCTTTCTTAGGAAAACTATAAATATAGCAAATGCTACATATGTCAAATTCTAATGAAACAATGTAAAATTTCTCCCTAAGAGCTCTCAAATTTTTCGGTACAAATTATCATGTAAATCATCTGCTGTTGTACCCAACGCGAGTGGAATTATAGAGAAAATGCCAGCACGCTGAGTTCAAATTGAGTATGGGGTCCTTTATTGGCCAGCCTAGACGGAGAGGGGGTTCAAACCGGAAGAACTCTCTTGGCCCTCACATAACAAAAGAAGGAAGTTTTTTGTTGTTGTTGTTGCAGTTTGGCGGGGCTGGGTTTGAACCTACCACCCTCTGCATATGGGGCCGGCGTCCGACTCACTGAGCCACTGGCGCCGCCCAAGAAGGAAGTTTTTATATTTTTCTTTCCGTTGGGGTGGGGGCGAGGATGGAATCCTTAAAGCAAAGTGAGACTTCATAAGGTTAGATCTATAGGGTAAGTGCTGGGTAGGTACAAGGGGAACCAGATGTTGCATGAAGATAGGAATGTGGTTTTACAAGGGTCTGTAACTCTGAGCTAATCCCCTGTCTTCACAGGGTATGCGTGTTTAACAGTCCATTTCTGCAAGGCCTTAAGTGCTCAGGGGCAGGTAGTGATGAGGAAGGGAGGAGGAAGGAGAGTGCAAGCTGCAGTCTGTCTGACCTTTCACTATAAAACACAAAAGGATCATGATTGTGCTTCTCAAAATCCCAACATGTTAAATACCTGGCCTAAAGTTACCCAGTAAATAAAAGTTTGGGCAAGATTTATTTTTTATCCTATGTAGACCATTACGCAATGAAAGTTAAATAGAAATTCCTAGTTAATAGTAACATATAGAACAGTGTTTTTCAACTTTTTTTATCCCGCAGCACACTTGAATCTACAGTTAAACTTCCATGACACAATTAAATTATGTTGATCAAAAAAAAAAAGTTTTAAAAAAGAATATACTTACTGTGCTTTGAACTTCTTTCAAAAATAATTCTATCAATGATCTTCAAAAATGTTCAAAGCACACCTAAGATCCTCTCATGGCACACCCATTGAAAATCACTGAGATAGATGATCATTAAAGAAACAAAGCAGTCTTTTATAAATTTTTTTTTTTTTTTTTTTTTTGAGACAGAGCCTCAAGCTGTTGCCCTGGGTAGAGTGCTGTATTATCACAGCTCACAGCAACCTCCAATTCCTGGGCTCAAGCGATTCTCCTGCCTCTGCCTCCCAAGTAGCTGGAACTACAGGCGCCTGCCACAATGCCTGGCTATTTTTCGGTTGCAGCCGTCATTGTTGTTTGGTGGGTCCTGGCTGGATTCAAACCTGGATTCAGGTGTATGTGGCTGGCGCCTTAGCCGCTTGAGCCACAAATGACTGCTCTCACACTCTGTTTACATATGTGTTATTTTTACATATCATTCCATGATCTACATTTTAATTTGATCTCTCATATTGGATAGAAAAAAGCAAACTAATACCTCTCATATCAGAACACTCAGGAGGGCATTTGTATATTAACCCAGTAAGATTTTCAGTTTGATTTTTCTTCCTCAAGAAGGACAGATCTTCTGTTTTCTACATCATCTTAAAGTACATTGACTTTAAAACTGATGTACTGGTCCATTCAGCACAAAAAACAAACAAACAAACAAACAAAAACTTGTTACTTCTCAAGTAGTAGTATAAAATCAAGCTCATGAAAGTATTGAAACAAAATGCTTGTCTAATACTCGACAGTAATGTCTATTACTACATCTCACCTTCTGATTTTAATTACAAATGGCTATAGCCAAACTACTGATGGTTGAATGTTCTTTTTCTTTTCACAGGAAAATTTAAAAAATTTTTGAAGCACACCTAAGATCCTCTCATGGCACACTGGTTGAAAATCACTGATATAGAAAACAAACAAATCACTGTCCAGTTACAGATCCCATACTTTTGAGTTGTACGTGAAGATTCTAAAGAATAATTTGTGAATAATAGTTAAGATTCTATGCATGGGAAAATCCTTCGGTGGTCCCTAATAATCTGATGCATTACTGACTATTTTCCAGAGTAGGCAACTCCATTTTATTTTTTAACTAAATCAAATTAAATAGAACAAGAGAAAGTTCCTAGTACAGAGCAAGCATGTGACAATAATGGCTGATACTGATCGAGTGCAGTGCGGAGCGTGGTGCTGAGTCATTTCATTTAATTGTCACTTGTCATTTCATTTAATTCTCACAGAAGAATTAGGAAATAGGCACTGCTGTTCCTATAGAAGAGGAAACAATTTTGGAGAACCATGTGGCTCCTAACAGATATGGAGACCTAGCACTCAAACCTAGGGCTATTGGATTGCAGAACTCATGTTTTTTGGGTTTTTTCTTTTTCTTTCTTTCTTTTTTTAAAGGCAAGCATGAAACAAAGTTTATTGCAGAAGAGAAAGACAAGCTTACAAAGTAAGAAAGCAGGATACAATCTCCATAGACATTGAACAGGCTTCCATTACCAGGGCAAGTAGGCAAAGAGGCCAAAACTCATGTTCTTAACCATTATGCAAATGAGTTTGATAAATATATTTATAAACAAAGGAGTGAAAATTCTATTGTTAAGTAGGAAGAGAAAAGGAGTTATACACAAGCCACAGCATCAGTGGCTTACATTGAGTCATCTTATGTAACAAGAAGGCTACAGGTCGGCAGATTCCAAGTAAAGCAAGCTGCTTTTCTTCTCTGCCATCACCCTGCATCAGCTGTGTCATGATAACAGCTGCCAGAGCTCTAATTAGGTCCTCATATCCCAACATCCTGAGAAGGCAGGAAACCTTGTGTTGATGTCTTGTGAACATCAACTTTTATCAGGGTGGAAAATCTTTTCTAGGACTCCTTAGTGGATTTTCTCTTGCATTTCACTGATCTGAACTGAGCCACACAGATACATACTGCTAAACCAAACACAGGCTAAAGGAGAAACAGATTGCACGGCTGACTCAGACAAGGACAACCCTGGCTGTCCATTCGAATCACTTGCAGGTTTGTGCAAAACCTGAGCCTCACTTTCAGAGATTCTTATATATTTAGTTGAGGTGGGTTGAATATATCAGTATTTTTCTTTTAATTTTTAGAAATGAGAACTCTCTCTGTTGCCCAGGCTAGACTATGGTGGTGATGTCATAACTCACTGCAATTCAGACTCCTGGGCTCAAGGGAGCCTTCCACCTCCAGCTTCTGAGTGGCTAACATTTATAGCTGGTACACCCAGCTAATTTTTAAATTTTTTGTAGAGATAGGGTCTATGTTGCTCAGGCTGATCTCCAACTCCTGGGCTCAAGAGATCCTCCTGCTTCAGCCTCTCCAGTAGCTGGGACTATAGGCACCCAACATACCTGGGTAATTTTTCTATTTTTAGTAAAAATGGGGTCTCAATCTTGTCCAGGCTGGTCTCAAACCCCTGAACTCAAATGATCCTCCCTCCTCTGCTTCCCAGAGTGCTATGCTGACAGATGTGAGCCACTGGACCCAGACTTAGAATAGTCTTGATCCAAGTCATAAAGCTTGCTTCTAAATGGGGGAGATAAGACACCCAAGAAGTAAAAAGACAAAGCAGGGAAGCACCTGTGGCTCAAAGAAGTAAGGCCCAGGCCCCACATACCAGAGGTGGTGGGTTCAAACCTGGCCCTGGCCAAAAACTGCAAAAAATAAAGGACAAAGCAATACATTTCTAATTATGGTAAGTACCATGAAGGGAAACAATAGGTTCCTATGAGAGAATTACAGGGCAACATAATTTAAATGAAAAGATATCAGGAAAATGTGAAAAAATTTCACATTAAAAACAGACAAGTATAAAATTCAGATTACATTCCTTTAATTTCATTTTTTCTTCACTATTCTCTCTTCCGGCCAATTAGGTAAAACTTCTAGGAAGGCCTACCATCTTGCATGAGATTTAGACAGGTAAGTGAAATGGGCTGAAATGCTCATCTAGAGAAGCTTTCTTAAGACTGTTGGGTAAGCAATTCACTTACAGATTGACATTGCTTTGTCTTGCTTGTTACATCCTCCACCTTCCTGTTCTCTCTCACCCATTGCCTATTCTTTAATTGCTCCATATAGGTCTTCTAACATACATCTTGTATTAATTAGCTTGGGCTGCCATAAAAGAATACCATACACTAGGCAGCTTAACGCAATTTATTTTCTCACAGTTTTGGAAGCTGGAAGGACTGTATTCTTGGCTTGCAGACTCCTGCCTTCTCTGTGTCCTCACATGGCAGAAGTCCAAGAGCCCTGGGGTCTCTTCCTCTTTATACAGGGTGGACATAAAGTTCGTGTGCAATTTGCTATGTCAAACTGTTTTAAATTGCACACGAACTTTATGTCCATCTTGTATAAGGGCAACAGGTCTATTGGATCAGGACTCTACCCCTATGACCTCTTTAAAGGCCCTATCTTAAATATAGTAATATGGAAAGTTAGAGCTTCAACTACAAATTTTGGAAGGACGAAAATGTGTATCTTTTGTTAGATTTAGTCCTAAACACTAACTATATTTGATGGTGTTATAAATAGTTTTATTTGTATTACCACATTACTTTTCTCATTATAACACTTTTAAATGTTTTGTGGTATATGTAATTAATTTTTGTATATTGATCTTGTAACAACTTGTTTTCATAAAGATAGCATATAACAGACTTAAAAATATTACCAAATGTCAACTTTTTCAAAATTTTATTTCGCATTTATTACCACACAGAGTTAAGTTTACAACTGATCATCACATTAGCCCTCTTATCTATGTACACATTTGTTAGACAGTGGAAAAAAACAATTCTGTACGATCTATCAGTAGTTACATTATTTGTAAGTGACAGGGAAATAGTAAACTTTGAAGAACTCCCAATGCATTGCTCCCAGAATAATCACTCCAAAACACAAGAAACTAGGCAATAAAGGAAAATTTCCTATTCACTCACTGAAAAATGCCAACGGCATTTTATGATGAGATAAATGCTTTAAGTTAATACAGAACCTATTGGGCAAATAAAACTACTACATAAGTTGTACTTTTGCACTTAAATATTTGTAGTATGGTATAACCCATTAAACTGACAATTAATAATACATAAAATTTTAAGTATGAGTTCTCAAAGCAGTTGCATGATATTTTGGTATAGTCTCTGGTGTGCTTTATCCGTTCATCTTTTCTTCCTTCATGAGGTTTAGTGGGACTGTGCAATGCTGGAAAAGTAGTCCAGAATGTCCTGAATAGTGAATTCCATTGTAACACCAGATCCAGGGTAACACCGAGCTATCAAACCTTCAAAGTGCTTATACTGGCGTATAAATTCATCTTGCATGGAATGCCACACCACCTATTATAAAAATAAAAATCATTAAACTATGAACAGAAATAATATATAATCACATTGGGAAATAACGTCAAGATATATTCTTAGAATTTGGCATAGAATAGTAGTTAAGAACATGCAGAATTCTAGCTCCTTTAATTTTTTTTTTTTTTTGTAGAGACAGGCTCTCACTGTTGTCCAGGCTGTCTCAAACTCTTGGCCTCAAGAGATCTTCTCACACTGGACTCCAAAGCCACAGGATCACAGGCATGAGCCACTGCCCCTGGTTTCTATTCTAGCTCCTTTCACTTACAAGATGGGACCTCCAGTTTATGACATAACTGTTGTGTGCCTCAAATTCCTCATCTATGAACCAGAGTTCATCATAAGTTTTTTGTGATTAGTGAATGCAGATAAAGTGCTTAGGACAGCATTTGACACAAGTAAACACTCATTACATTTTTCCTCCTCCCACCCAGCCCTGCCCCCAACCAACATTTTAGCTACTATTATATATACTCCAATAACACAGATGTAGATATACACAGATATGGATGGAACTAAGACTAGTGATTAAATGAAGTACAACAGTGAACACCTCAATTTCATTTCTGATAAAATTAAAAATTTTCTTTATCTAAAATCAATGAGGCAAAACATTGCCTGACGCAATGGAGGTCACTGAAGAGAATCAGGCCTGCTTTCTGCCATCGAGTGACTTATAAGCAGCAGTGGAAACTCACATGTAAACAACCATCAAGATAGAACACGACACATGTCACTTAACAACTCCTCCCCTCAGCACAGCCACAGTGCTTTCTGTATGGCACATGCTATCCTATTTAAGTCTTGTGCTGACCTGATGAGGGTGGGTATTATGATCATCAAGCCCTATTTGACAGCTGAGGGAATGTATTCTTTTAGAATTTTTTCTTGTAAACCCTAAATTTCATAAATCCTAAATTCCTATCAAGTTAAGACTAATCACTATTCCCTAAAGGTATTACGCTTTTGGCTTTTCACTGTTTAGCTCATGCTGTTTCTTACACCTATAATACCCCCTGCCCCAAAACCCCACTTGATTTGTTAAAAATACTGACTTTCAAAGGTTAACACAAATAATGCATATCCTTCAGGAAACCATCTGTGATCTTGCCATCAGAATTATTTTCACTCATCTCTGGGCCTTTCAGTGTGGCATATAAAGAAAGACAGTTTAATTCACGGTTTAAATCTGGCTCCACTATCCATGCTTACGGGATCTTGATTGTTACTTCACCTCTCTAAGCTCTGATTTTCCTACCTATGAAACGATGATGACAGTAATAACAGTGCCTACCACACGAGAGGTATCATTTCCACTCTTCAAAATGGAAACTGAGACTCAGAAAGGTTAAGTAACATGGCCAAGTAACTTGTAGCTCAATCTGGACCCAAATTATGAACCCGTTTCTAACTCCAATCACTTAATGAACCAAACCAAGGAAAAACAAACTTAAACCTCACCATAAAATAATAGAAATACAAAATAAGCAGGAACAGCATATATAAGTATTATTTCTTTCTTTCTTACAATACATTAATCTGGTCTGTACTTTATAGAACTTTCTTCCTGCTCTAGGTCTATAGCATTTATAGACAAATATTCTGAGAAAAGCATATATTGTCAGGATCTGTAAGCCAGGATGGTCAGGCTGACCTAATCTGGGCTCATCTTCCAGCTTTGTTATTTGTAAGCTATTATTAATGTCAGGTAAGTTTTACACTTTCAATTTCTTCATTTGTGAAAGAACTACGCATACCTGAAGTAAGTTCTCCTCTTCACATAAATGTTTGTCGACCTTCTTGTAGAGGTTATCTAGACCTTTTTTTACTTCTTTTCCAGGATACTCTTTAATTACTTTACGAAGTTCTTGTTTGTTAAACGCAAGTTGGTAGCTTACTTCCTCCTCTCTTATACCCTGTGCTACGCGAGCTTCAACGCCTTCAAAGAAATGCTTCAAGGAAATGAAAAGAAATGATGGCCAAGACTTGGATTTATTACTGCTAAAATTTTTAAAAATCTAATTACAAAATAGTATATACTCACTGTGTAAAAAACAGGGTGTGAAAGTATAAAAAATAAAATCACAGTCACCTATTCTCACACTTCTCAGAGATAACCACTGTTAACATTTTAGATGTGAAAAAGTACACGAGACTATTAATTTCGTATGTGCTTTTAAAATTTCATTTCTACATAGGTTTTAAGTGGTTTTTATGGCATACAGAAATAAATTGCTTTTTTTTTTTGGCCAGGGCTGGGTTTGAACCCGCCACCTCTGGCATATGGGACCGGCGCCCTACTCCTTGAGCCACAGGTGCCGCCCAGAAATAAATTGCTTTTAAGTTTATTCTGAATCCAGCCACTTTAACAGAGACCAGTAATTTTAACATATTATGTAAAGGCAATGATAATCTTGACTCTTTCTGGATCTCATATTTATGTTTCAGGTCTTGTTTCACTGGCTAGAGCTTCAAGAACAATAGTATGTTTCTGTTATGAAAGGGAATGCCTCTGATGCTGCAGCTGGGTATCATGCAGGCTTTAGGGAGGCCTAAGATAGATCTTTAGGGAGGCCTAGATAGGTAGAGTAAAGGAGTATATGTCTGATCTTAAATTTTATAAGGAATTATTAGTTCTGCCTTTTAAGTAATCATCTGAATTATTGACAACAAATACATATTCCTTACCTGGCTCTAATTTCAAGTTAAAAACATGTAAAAGAGGACTAATATTGTGGACAAAGTTAGTTGGAGGGGTCAATTACACTTCTTCTCTGTTGAGAGTTCTCTAAAACCATCACTTCTTAACTTTAATTATCAGACTTGTTCTGGGAAATGACAGGAAATGACAGGAAAAGAAAGGGCAATGTACAAAACAATTTTTTATTTTTATCTTGATAATGTTTTAAAAATATTCACCTAAACTAGGCCTAATGGTTGGCCATTTATGCAGTAAAAAACAAGAAACAGCTGGTATAATGGAAAAACCTAATCTGGGCTCATCTTCCAGCTTTGTTATTTGTAAGCTATTATTAATGTCAGGTAAATTTTACACTTTCAATTTCTTCATTTGTGAAATGAGGATTGTACTATCTTAGCTCACATCATTTATGAGAATTAAAAAAATAATGAATAGATAACAGAATAATATTAATAATTAACCAGTACATTATTAATAATAAAATTGTAAAATATCTATTATAACAGATAATAAACAATAAATAGAAATACACTGTTGTCCTTAAAGTCTCTATACATAGGAAAATGGGAAATTGTAGCTAAGTGTACATTTATAAAATATTCATTATTAAATTTTACAAAATATTTACAAAGCATTCTCTATGTATTGGCTACTTCTTTGTAAAATTTTATAGTGAATATTTGGTAAATACAGGTACATTTAACTACAATTTCCCACATTTTCTATATATCTTGACTTTGTGGACACTCTAGAATGTATGGATAAAAGAAATAATGTATAGGGCAGCTAGCAGTGTCTGCCATATAGGCACTTTCAATAACCAAGTCCCTCCTCTCTTATCCCTGAGTCAATACACGAGAAAATTTAAGATAAATGTCTATGTGTTAATATACACACGGAAGTACACAGGTTTAAACCAGGAAAAAAATACTAAAGGAAAATAAATTTACGTTTAGCTTTTCAAGAGGTTGTCCTAAAGAATAAATGACGTAAGACTGAAGGTGATCAGTGTATTTCTGTTTGGCTTCTTTTTTTTCAGCTTCTAGACATGAGATTTTCAAACGAGACAGAGTTGCAAAAATATGATGAAAGTTTTCCATCATAACCACATCCCTGGGGGTCTTCTGGCTTTCATTTGCTACTTTCTCCACTAAAATAAAAACAGAAAAAATAAATTAACATTTCTGACATGATTATGACCATGTTTAGCTATAAACACGTTTATGTGTGCATGATTAATTTTTTTTCATTTGTGAGTAAAGAATTAAGCACATTTCTGGATTTAATAAAATATATTGTACTAGAGGGTTTTCACAATTATCTGAACATAATACAAAGTCATCCTAAAATAGACCATGTATATTTGGAAATTTATATATAACAAAGGTGGCTTTTCAAATCAGTGGGGAATTGAGGAATTATTCAAAAACATGTTACGACAACCAGATGGGCATTTTGAACATACTACATTTACATTCCTATTTCAAATCATTCAGCCAATTCTAAATTGCTCAAGTACTTAAAATATAAAAAGCAATAAACACATCATCAAGTACTAAAGAAAATATTGCTAACTGAAAAATAAGAATTTTGTAATATGGGAATTCTAGAAAGATGGCCAACTAGTAGCAACCCTTGGCAGAGGCTCCTAAGCAGAGGAAGAAAAACTGGATGGAATCGGACTCTATGAAGCCAAAGATGGGGAACTGAGCCAAGAAATAAGTTCAGCAAGCTATAACTCCAAGGAAGAGCATTCAAGAAACCAAATTACAGGTACAAAGCCTATTGACTGAAGGATAGGAAACTCTTTCCCCAAGCAGGGGGCCTGCCGCAGGCTATCTGCGAACAAGCAGGGAGCAAAGGACCTCTCATTTTACCTTGCCGGACAGAGCCACTAAACTCCGGGTCTCTTTCTCCAGGGAGGTCCCACTTATGAACCTAGACACCACCCTGCTAGGCATAACATTGAACAGATATTTTCCCCGACAAGTCCAAACTCCCAGTCTACCCTTTCCCCCTCACATGGCAGTCTGAGGCTCTGCCCTGTGCAGAGGACAGAGTGGTTGGTCTTGTCTTGAGAGATCTGGGCATAGTGTGGACTGCCAACCATCAGAACAGAATCTGTGACTAACGGGGAAGAAAGAGGGTGTGGGAAGAAAGGGACACTCAGTGGAAGGAGGAGCAGTCCCCTGGTTATGACTATGCCCGGCCAGTGGTGGTATGGGTTCAGGCTGTATCTTGTGGGATAGGGTGCAGAACCCCCAGCTCTGATGGCACCCACAGCAGGAGAGTGGTTGCCCCGTGTGGACTTCGACCTGAGAACAAGGGTGTGGTCCCCTGATTCCAACCAAACCCTTGAGCAGTGGCTTACTGGGTGTTAACAAAGACCTGAGGGCTAGGGCTGGTGAGCAGAAGTTTATCAGGTTGAGAGCTGAGACCTGCGGGTGGAGTGCGGTACCCTCATTCTAATAGAGCCTGCGAACAGAAGCTTGCCAGGCAGTGGACTGAGATTGGCAGGCAGGGTGTGGTCCCAACTCCAACTGGTCTGGCAAGCAGAGGCTAGTTGGATGTGGACTGAGACTGGTGGGTGGGGGCGTGGTCCCTGGCTCCAGCTGGGCCTGTGAGCAGAGAAGTGAATAACAGTGCGGACTGAGTCTGGCGGGCAGAAGCGTGGATTCCTGGTTCCAACTGTGCTGAGACCATTGAATCCCTCTCCGTTGGGCAGGGTTTGCACTGCCTGAGACAATTTGGTTGGAACCCGTGTCCGGAGCTGTCCACTGGGAGACATTCTGAGGTTGACCTTTGAGTTCTGTAGTGGAAAAGAACTGAAGGGTGGGGGCTGGGTGCCGCAGCTGTTTGTATCTCTTCACAATCAAGATTTAAACCTAATACTGTGGTTTCTTAGGATAGGGTAGAGGTTCGCTGATATCAAACAGAGCTAGCTTGGGCTATCTCACCAAGTAGGCCCTCAGAGTCTCTGGCTAAAACTCTGAAAGGGGTCTTTGAAGGTTGTAGGAGATAAACCACAATTACAAAGCCTAGCACTTTGGTAAGGTGCTATCTCTACTATCTGGGAACTCCAATTCAATCTCACCCTACCAGTTCTAATAACCAAATGGTGGAAAATTAATTAACATGGTGGGACCCAACAGAAGAACTCTGGCAACATGAATAACTAGAGTAGATCAACCCCCCCCAAGAAATGACAAAGGAGATACAACTGAAGATGCCATGCATAAACAAATGGCAGCAATGTCAGAAATCGCATTCAGAATATAGATTGCAAATAAGATAAATAGAATGGAAGAAAAGATGGAAATTGAATTCCAAAGAGTAGTTCTAAAGTTGTTTCAAGAAATTAATGAATTAAAAGCCCAGTCACCAAAGATATGGACATAAAGTGAAAAGAGATAGCAGAGCTCAAGGAAATGAAAAAAGTTAGTTGAGGAGCTCCAAAACACAGTAGAATCCTTCAGTAACAGAGTTGACCCGGCAAAAGAAAGGATCTCTGAAACTGAAGACAAAGCTTTTGAGCGTTCCCAAACACTCGAAGAGTCAGACAAATGGAGAGTAAACATTGATCATTCCCTGAGACAGTTGAGGGATCTCCAAAAAAATTAAACATTCATCTTATAGGAATTCCCGAAAGAGAAGAGGATAGTGCTAAAGGTACAGATGCTCTACTCCAAGAGATTGTGGAGGAGAATTTTCCAAGCATTGCAAGAGATACAGAACTTCAGATAGCAGACAGTTTCAGAACCCCAGCAAGGCTCAATCCAAATAAAGCATCTCCGAGACACATTGTGATTAACTTTGCCAAAGTTAAGACAAAGGAGATAATTCTGCAAGCACCCAGATGTAAGAGAAAAACACTTCCAGCCTAGGATCCTGTATCCAGCTAAACTGAGTTTCCTTTGTGATGGAGAAATCAAATACTTTAATGACATATAAATGTTGAAGAAATTTGCCATAACTAAACTAGCTCTGTAGGATATTCTCAGACTCACCCTCCACACTCACCCAGATTTTTTTTTCTTTTTATTAAATCATAGCTGTGTATATTAATGCAGTCATGGGATACATTGTGCTGGTTTTATATAAAATTTGAAATATTTTCATCAAACTGATTAACATAGCCTTCATGGCATTTTCTTAGTTATTGTGTTAAGACATTTACATTCTACATTTAGTAGTTTCACATGTAACCTTGTAGGATGCACCATAGGTATGGTCCCACCAATTACCCTCCCCACCCACAATTTTTTGAACAAAACCCAACTTCCACAGTGGTGAAAGGATTAAAAATATCCACTGGACATCCAAAATTCATGACACCCAAAATACAACCAGGCTTATCAATTCTCTTAATTAATGTGAATGGTTTAAATTGTCCCCTAAAGAGGCACAGGCTGGCTCACTGGATAGATAAACTCAGACAGGATATCTGCTTATACAAGAATCTCACCTTACCTTAAAGGATAAAAATACCTTAAAGGACTTGTGTATTACAGGCAAATGGAAATCAGAAAAAACTAGGGGTTGCAATTTTAGTAGCAGATACAATTGGCTTTAAACCAACAAAGATAAAGAAAGATAAGGAAGGTCACTACATATTTGTCAAGGGTAACACCAAACATGAAGAGATTTCAATAATAAACACTTGTGCACCCTACCACAATGCTCCTCAATTCATAAAGTAGACCCTAATGGATATGAACAACTTGATATCTTCCTGCACTATAATAATTAGAGATTTTAACACCCCTTTGACAGTTTTGGATAGATCCTCCAAGAAGAAACTAAACAAATATCAGACTTAAACCCGACCCTAGAACAAATCGACTTTACAGACCTCTACAGAACATTTCACCCTAATAAAACTGAATATACATTCTTCTCATCAGCCCACAGATCATCCTCTAAAATAGATCATATCCTAGGACACAAGTCAAACCTCAGCAAATTTAAAAGTATAGAAATTATTCCTTGTATGTTCTCGGACCACCATGGAATAAAAGTTGAACTCAACAGCAACAGGACTCTTCATATTCAAATAAAGTCATGGAAGCTAAATAATCTTAGGCTTAATGATAGATGGGTCAAAGATGAGATTAAGAAGGAAATCACCAAATTTTCGGAACAAAATGACAACGAAGACACAAATTATCAAAACCTGTGGGATACTGCAAAGGCAGTCCTAAGAGGAAAATTTATAGCATTGGAAGCCTTCATCAAGAAAACAGAAAGAGGGTGGCACCTGTGGCTCAAGGAGTAGGGCACCTGTCCCATATGTTGGAGGTGGTGGGTTCAAACCCAGCCCCGGCCAAAAACCACACACAAAAAAAAGAAAACAGAAACAGAAGAAGCCAGCAACTTAATGGATCATCTTAAACAACTGGAAAAGGAAGAACATTCCAACCCCAAACCCAGCAGAAAAGCAATAGCCAAAATTAGGGCAGAATTAAATGAAATTGAAAACAAAAGAATCATTCAGAAGATCAATGAAACAAAAAGTTGGTTTTTTTGAAAAGATTAACAAAATTGATAAACCTTTGGCCAACCTAACCAGAAACAGAAAAGTAAAATCTCTAATATCATCTATCAGAAACAATAAAGGAGAAATAATGACACTTCAGAAATTCAAAAAATCCTCAATGATTACTACAAAAATATCTATTCCCAGAAATATGAAAATCTGAAGGAAATGGACCAATACCTGGAAGTACGCCACCTTCCTAGACTCAACCAGAAAGAATTGGAAACCTTGAATACACACTTTATGGGGGCAAGACATGATTGCAAGAGGGACTTTACCTAACAATTGCAATCAGTGTACCTGGTTTATTGTACCCTCAATGAATCCCCAACAATAAAAAAAAAGAAAGAAAGAAACCTTGAATAGACCCATATCAATCACTGAATAGCATCAACAATACGAAATCTCCCTAAAAAGAAAAGTCCAGGACCAGATGGCTTCACATCCAAATTCTATCAAACCTTTCGAGAAGAACTAGGACCTATATTATACAACGGTTTCCAAAGCATAGAAAAAGAAGGAATATTTCCCAATACATTCTATGAAGCAAATATCACCCTGATCCCCAAACCAGGAAAGGATCCAACAAAGAAAGAAAATAATAGACCTATATCATTAATGAAAACGGATGCAAAAATATTAAATAAGATCTTAGCAAATAGAATTCAACAATACATCTAAAAAATTATACACCATGATCAAGTTGGTTTTATTCCAGTGTTACAGGGTTGGTTCAACATCTGCAAATCTACAAATATAATACACCCCATCAATAAAATAAGAAACAAAGACCATATGATTCTCTCAATTGACGCAGCAAAAGCCTTTGATAATATCCAGCATCCTTTCATGATCAGAACTCTTTTTTCTTTTTAATTTTGGAGACAGAGTTTCACTCTGCCACCCTTGGTAGAGAGCTATGGCATCACAGCTCACAGCAACCTCCAGCTCCTGGGCCTAGGCAATTCTCTTGCCTCAGCCTACCAAGCAGCTGGGACTATAGCTGTCTGCTACAACGCCCGGCCATTTTCCCCTGCAGTTTGGCTGGGGCTGGGTTTGAACTCACCACTCTTGGTATATGGGGTCGGTGCCCCACTCACTGAGCCACAGGCACCGCCCCATGATCAGAATTCTTAAGAAAATAGGTATAGAAGGGACATTTCTTAAACTAATAGACACATCTATAGCAAACCCACAGCCAATATCATATTGGATGGTGTAAAATTGAAAACATTTTCACTCAGATCAGGAACGAGGCAAGGATATCCACTGTCTCCATGCTATTCAACATAGTAATGGAAGTCTTAGCCATAGCAATCAGGCAAGAGAAGGTGATCAAGCGTACCCAACAGGGTCAGAGGAGATCAAACTCTCACTCTTCACTGATGATATGATCCTATACCTGGAAAATCCCAGGGACTCAACATCAAAACTCTTAGAAGTGATTAAAAATACAGCAGTGTCTCAGGATACAAAATCAATACTTACAAGTCAGTAGCTTTTATATACGCCAACTTTAGTCAACTGAAAAAGCAATCAAGGACTCTATTCTTTTTACAATAGTGCCAAAGAAGATGAAATATCTGGGAATTTACCTAACAAAGGATGTGAAAGATATCTATAAAGAGAACTAGGAAACTCTGAGAAAAGAAATAGGTGAAGATGTTAACATACCATGCTCATGGCTGGAAGAATCAACATTGTTAAAATGTCCATACTACCCAAAGCAATCCACAGATTTAATGCAATCCCTATTAAAGCACCACTGTCATACTTTAAAG
This sequence comes from Nycticebus coucang, assembly GCF_027406575.1. NCBI lineage: Eukaryota > Metazoa > Chordata > Mammalia > Primates > Lorisidae > Nycticebus > Nycticebus coucang. The sequence continues at coordinate 492,623 of NC_069802.1, forward strand.
AACTTGAAAAAATAGTACTTAGTTTTATATGGAATCAGAAAAAAACTCGAATTGCAAATACATTACTTAGAAATAAGAACAAATCAGGAGGTATCACATTACCAGACTTCAGGCTATACTATAAATCTATAGTGATCAAAACAGCATGGTACTGGCACAAAAACAGAGGGGTAGCTGTATGGAACAGAATAGAGAAGCAAGAGATGAACCCAGCTACTTATCGCCATTTGATCTTCGACAAGCCTATCAAAAATATTCAGTGAGGGAAAGACTCCCTATTTAACAAATGGTGCTGGGTGAACTGGCTGGTGACTTGCAGAAGACTGAAAGTGGACCCACACCTTTCACCATTAACAATTGATTCTCACTGGATAAAAGATTTAAACTTAAGACATGAAACTATAAAAATACTGGAAGAGAGTACAGCGAAAACACTTGAAGAAATGGGCCCGGGAGAATATTTTATGAGGAGGACCCCCCTTGGCAATTGAAGCAACATCAAAAGTATATTACTGGGATCTGATCAAATTAAAGAGCACAGTAAGTAAAGCAAACAGACAACCTTCAGAATGGCAGAATATTTTTGCAGGTTATACTTCCAAGAAAGGTCTGATAACTAGAATCCACAGAGAACTCAAACTAATCAATAAGAAAAGAACAAATAACCCCATTTCTATCTGGACAAGAGACTTGAACAGAAAATTCTCTGACGAAGACAGGGGCATGGCCTACAAACATATGAAAAAATGCTCATCGTCCTTAATCATCAGCGAAATGCAAATCAAAACTACTTTGAGAATCATCTAACTCTAGTAAGATTAGCCCACATCACAAAATCCCAAAACTACAGATGTTGGCGAGGATGCATCAAGAAGGGAACACTTCTACAGTGCTGGTGAAAATGCAAGCTAATATGACCTTTTTGGTTTGGAGAACACTCAAGGAACTAAAAGTAGACCTACCGTTCGATCCTGCAATTCCCCTACTAGGCATATACCCAGATGATCAAAAATTATTTTAAAACAAAGACATGTGCACCAGAATGTTTATTGCAGCCCAATTCATAATAGCCAAGACACGGAAACAGCCTAAGTGCCCATCGACCCATAAATAGATGAACAAATTGTGGTATATGTACACCATGGAATACTATGAAGCCATAACAAAGAAGGAGACTTCACATCTTTTATGTTTACCCGAATGGAGCTAGAACATATTCTTCTTAGTAAAGTATCTCAAGAATGTAAAAAAAAGTATCCAATGTATTCAATACTACTATGAAATCAATATATAATCACCTACGCACTCATACAAATGGCAAAACATAACTGTAATCCAGAAAGTAAAAGGGAAGAGGAGAGAGAGGAGAGGGGAGGGGGGATACAGGAAGAGGGAGGGTATTTGGGGAGACCTCACCTAATGTGCATGATGCAATGGTACATTTCAAAACTATTAAGAAATGACTATAATTGTGATGGATGTGTTACTTTGTTCAATGTAAGCATTTCACATTGTATATTGAAGCAGTACCCTGAACCCCATAAATGCATCAATGTACAAAGTTATAATTTAATAAAGAACAATTTTAAAAAAAGAATTTTGTAATAATATGACCATTCTAAGGATAGTCTAAAACTTAGGCACCATAAAGGGAAAGATAGATAAATGTGACATAAAATTTGAAAAATACTGTAAAGTAAAAGACATCATAAAGAAAATCAATAAAATGCGAATTAAAATAGTAAGATAATTTCTAGCCTATTAGAGGTTGACAAAGAATAAAAAGTTTGGTAATACCTGGTAATATCCAGTATCAGTACAGGTGCAATGGAAACGTCACGAACTGCAGATAGCACTAAAGTGGTATAACAGCTTTCTATATCACAATCGTAAAAGCCTTTTATCCAGTAATTCCATTTCTAGTAATTTACTTTAAGCAAATTATCTGACAAGTATACAAAGATACTACACTAGAAACAAACTATTGATAAATGCCTACTATTTGAAACTGTGATAAACAGATAATGATATGTGAAAGACTGTATAATCATTAAAAATGATTATCTATATTCATTGACAAGGAAAGACACTAGGATTATATAGTCCAGCAGCTTCCAAAACATTGTGTCAAAAAAAAAAACAAAAAAGCCCTTGTGTCAGGAATAATAAAGTTTTTATATTAAAGAACACACATACACACATGTAGGAGAGAGGGAGAGTGACAATGAAAAGTTTGTAAGAACAAAAATCAAACTATTTCTGCACAATGAGATTAGAAATGATCCTTATTTTCTTCTTGACTTTTTAAATCTATTTTCTGATTTGGGGGGGTACACGGTGAGCATGTATTATTTAGAATCAGATAAAGCAAAGTTACTTTGAATTAATTGTTTAAGGTTACACAGACATCATTGTCCATCATCTCCAGAAGACCCTTGTCAAATGGATATTGTAACCTGGAAGGTCATTTTTTGTGTTTAAGAAATGATTTTCAATTTTGCATAAGTGATAAGCTTGTATAATCCCTAAAATGTAAGTGGCTCTTGATGAATACAATTAAGTTTTATATACTACTTTTTCAAATTCAAGAAATCTTTGGCTTTAGAAAACCTAAAAAAGACTATAGAATATGGAAAATAACAAGCATATCTGTCCCCAATTTGAGTTGCCAATAATAATGAAAACAATAACCAAAAAAATTCTTTAGACTGACAAAAGCTTACCATTAACAAACACTCCTCTGATAAGTTTGGTGTATGCTTTATCTAGATCTCCACGGCGCTCAGCATTTTTAAAGATAGATTCTGCAAGTCCAGCAAATTCTTCAAATTCAGTAACAAAAGGAAGAATTCCTACTTTACTCTTCTTCGAAATCTTTACTTCTTCCATTTGCCTTATTTGGTTACTCTACAGTTAGGCAGAAAGCAAGGGAGAAAAAGAGCCAAGCAACTTAGAAACTACATATAATTAAACAGTCAAATATATACATTATAGGGTACCTCAACATTCTGGATGCCTACTAACTAAAGATGAATCATAGGGATAACTAAGAAAAACTAATCCTATCGATCAAAAAACATTTTTCTAATAGGTCTCATTTAAGAAAACTTAAAAAATAATCTAAATTATTTAAAACAAAATACAATCAAGGCTTGTGAACCTCAAGTTTTTGTTCAAAGTAAAAATAATTAAAATATGTTTCTATCATTTATGAAAGACAAGGCAACTGGCCATACTGGGTTAAAGTAGAGCAGACATCAGAACACATACAGGGTCTGAGTGGGGTTATATGGCCAAGTTTGAGAACCACAGACATTTTAAATTCTCATCACTCTAAAATTTCTGTTTCGATAGATAAGTTCTCTGCTTTGGGGGTGAAGGACCAGAGAGGGAGGATAGGCATTTCTATTATTGATTTGCACAGTATAGATAGTTTTCCATATATTACTTAAGTTAGTTCAGCAAAATGCTTGTGTAGGAAGATAACACAGTGCATGAAAAAATGTTCTGTGCAGACAGAATCCAGATGTCTGCGTTCAGAAAGATCCATCTACTCATGGTGAGAATCACAATTGCCAAATATTATTGGGTCATTTCAACTTCTACCTAAAATTCCAGTATGTTGGCATTTTGGGGGAATAACCTAAAAATCATATGACATGGATTAGAAAAATAATTATCTCTAGGCTGCAGATGTTAATATAAGAAAGCCCTTGAGGGCTATAATAGCAACTGTTTCATATTATCTTTACTAATGCTCCACTCATCAGTATTGATAGCTGTTGAGGTACAAAGACGAATGGAGCAGAGAAGACAGTGGTCAGACTACACATGCTGGAACCTGACTTACTAAATGCTGACCTGGGGAAAGTAACTTCCCCTCTCAAAGCACCTATCATATTGAGCAGAATGAGGAACAGATGAGAAAGTGTGTACAAAGTACTTGGACTTGTGCCTGGTACAAGTCAGGAACGTGGGTCTATTGCTCTTATTAAGCTGGATGCAGGTTTTGTTCTGTGTCACATTCTGACACAAATCATCCAAATTTCTCTCATGCTGTAAGTATAGTACTTTACAAAGTACTATGACAAAGGAAAGAACTATGATCGGTTGCCCGATCATAACTCCACCACCAGGACAGGGAGGTTATTCAGTGTTTAAAATTACAACTTTGATATGGCCACATATCAATATATTCCTTGTCTATCCTTCATCCAGGGCAATTTATAACCAAATCACATAATTCTCAAAAATTACGGAGTGCACATCTTCATCACTATAGTGTGAGAAATAAATAATAAATTAAACACAGTTAAGAAACATGCTAGGCTGCAGAATCCACAGCCTGGGATCATGTTCTAATTTTAGCTCCAGTTCAGCTGAGGCTAGCTTTCTTAGGTCTTTCCTTTGAACACCAGACACTCTGGGCTTGGGCACAGATGAAATGGCCAGGTGCTATCTGTCCCATTTTCTGAAGCCATATGACATTCGTGCTTTTTGTTCAATAACCACAGATTTATTCATTACCTTTTCAACTTTCTACATCTAGGTCCTGCTTTTGCCCCAAATCCCAAAATATAACTTACTGAGCACATATAATCTACCAGATGCCATGAAGAGACCTGAATTAACATAAAAGAGAGGCATGAAAGGCAGAGGAGGAAACATCTTTAGTAGCAAAAGGATGGGGACAGAGTAAAAGAACAACAACAAATCCAAGTGATACTTTCAATTGTTTCATTAAATCAATGGTTGCTGATCAGTAAACTGAGATGTCATTTGCCCAGGGGCTTAAGCAGCAGCTGAGAGTATGTGACTCATTTCAGATCTTGCCAAGATTTACAACATAAGAGGAAAAGAAGCTGGCATGGCCATCCAACTAACTGTTCAGCCAGACTGCTGCAAACACCTTGCTTCAAGGCTTGAGGGACATAAACAGACCTTCAAGAGAATCCCAGAGATCTCTTGATTTCTCTACATTTACCTATTTTTTTTTTCTTTTTTGAAGTGATTAGGGTTTGAAGTTTTTTTCTTAAAAACTTACAATGCATTTATCAAAGTTCCTTTTGACAGTCACCAAGACATTTCCCAATGTAGTACTTAGAAAAGAAGCTGGGTCCACATTTTGCGCAGTCCACACATGATGACTCATTTTGACTAGCATGTAAAGGGAGTTAAAGCTATCGATTTTATCTCCTAATGCAATTAGATTGTTCAGTTCTGGTTCAATGCAGCGAAATATTTTAATCATCATTTGGCGGATCATATCTTTCCTATTCAGAAAACATACAAAATGTAGAAAGTCATGGCAAGCTTTATGTGAATTCACCTTTAACTTTAATCCACTGAGTATACATAAAATAGCTAGAATACCACAATGAAATTTCAATAAAAAATATCCAAGTATGATGACCTAATTATTCTACAGCAGTTTCTAATCTAAAAATATTTTACTGAAGTTAAATTTTATCACTCACATTAGTTTATGTCATTTGTAAAGTGGGGTCCAGACCCTTGTGCCTTGTGAATTCTAAGAAAGACAGTGTAATTCAAAGGCTACCTCCTACTATCAAAGTTGGAATTGACTACATTTTTAAAATGATTATTGGAACAAAGAAGAGCCATATAATAGGACCAATTTTAATCCAGTAAAATGTTCGATAATACAATGGACACACACGTCAGTGTCTGAGTGCTATCAGGTTACTGAGAATTATCTGGACCCCTCAATGAACTGAACTCCTTTTTGCTTCAATTTAAAGTTGTTTTTTTCCCCCAGAACAAATAGATAATAACAAACATACTCAGATGACACAGGCAGTGGCACGCTAGAATTATATTGCCGTGTTAATGTTCCTCCATCCAGGTCCTCTGCTTCAATCTGCAAAAATTATTCAGGCATTTTACATTACAAAAGACCAACAATTTGACTAGTTTATAAAGCAAAAGACTGCTCAGCTTTAAAATTCCTAGGAGAGAATACATTGTGAAAAATAATGATTTTTAAAGGTAGCATTACTGATAAAGCTAGCTGTACAATTTAGCGTGTTATTTAAAGACACTTATGAAATCTTTAAAGACCTGTTCTTAGATTTTATCTGAGAATTTTTATGGGGTGACAGTGGTATTAGTGTGAGGGTGCAGGAATGTGCAGAAGTCTGGGAAGGATGGGATATGGGAATGAGAAGGCAATTCAACAAAAACATACAACACCCAAAACAACTTTCAAAAGAGAACTTAAAAATGAAGGAAACCTCATTAATCATTCTAATAAAACTTCAGCGTTAAAAAAATGCTACCGAAAATTCTTACAGAAGACCTCAAGTTAGCAAATTTGCCACCAATATCACCATTGACAAAGATAAACTCCAACCCATTTGAAGTAACAATGAATTTCTCATTTATTTTATGACTGCCTTTTTTGTTTTGAGACAAAGTCTTGCTCTGTCATCCAGGCTAGAGTGCAGTGGCATCATCGTAGCTCACAGCAACTTCCACCTCCTGGCTCAATTCATCCTTCTATCTTAGCCTCCCAAGTAGATGGGAATACAGGTGATTGCTACCATATTCAGCTAATTTTTTCCATTTTTAGTAGTAGTCTCACTGTTAATCAGACTGAGCTCAAGCCATCCTCCTGCCTTGGCCTTGCAGAGTCCTGGCATTACAGGGGAGCGCCCCTGCACCTAGCCAATGACTGCTTAAAGTGACCATTTGCATTGCGCTTTAAAATTCTCCAAAATATTCTAGAAATTCTCTCATTTTATTTTCTTACATTTACACCACCCAAAGGCATGTTGAATGGGCATTATTATATCCAGTTTATAGAAAACAGGGGATCAAATAATTGGTTTAAGATTTCATAGCTATTTAGTAACAAAGCCATAAGAAAGATTCAGACTCGTATCTGAGGCCTCACTTTCTTTTCTTTTTTTGCTATACCAGTGGTGTACACACTCAAATATCATCTTTTTCTTTGAATTATATTTTTTCTTGGTAAGTACTAAAATTGCTTTTGCATATAATGTTCTTTGCAAAGTAAACTCGGACACTTTTTCACCTCACTAATTTAGAAAACGTTTAGGTTTACAACATTCTCAAATATTAAATTAGCTGCCCAAACTCCAACTATTATAGTTTTTACTATCATGGGGTACGTATGACAAAAAAAATTGTTTTAAAAATTCTTACATCAGTTGGCCTTGAATCAAGGCCAGCAGTTTGTTGACGCTGTTGGTTTCAAGCAGGAGCCTAAAGAATTATCTTTCTATGGTCTGTTGGCCGTTTCGGAACTTTGGAAATGTAACGGTCAATTCATTAGAAAGAAACAGCGTGAGTCATTGGTGATAGATGTAGGCTAGTGTGATTTGTAGTCTTAATACTGGGGTTCCAAAATACCCACAAAATATTACTATATTTACCTCAAGAGGATATTTAAGTTATTCGTAAGAATTATAATGCTGTTAAATCTTAAATTACAGCCCCCCAAAATTACTGTGGGTTTTTACCCAAAATAAAAAGATAATTTTTACATCATAAATTCTGTTTTGATAATGAAATTGTGACCACATACTTATTAATTAGATCAAAATACTAGCCAAAATAAATATGAGCCATACCATAGTTCCAGGCATACTTTGATGCTGCTGCAGTTTGAAAAATTTACTTATGAAGTCCTGTTCTGCCAGACATAGGGGTTCCAATTCACTTAGTACCTGTTCAAAGATCTGAAGAAAACCAAAATGATTCCATAATGAAAGAACTGCACCAAAGGCTTAAAATAACATTTCACATTTTAGTTTCTTTCCTGCAGGGACCATGTATCTATAATCCTAGCAACCTCTATTCATGGATTTATAATCTCAATAGAATCCCAAAGACAAACTCTTCCAAGATTGAAAGGGCAATGCAGTATTAACAGGGTATGAAAGGACCCTACAATACATATGAAACAAATCTCACAGTTATTCCCTTCAAATCTAGAAAGAAGAGCACAAAGATAATTTTTTTTCTTTTTTGAGACAGAGCCTCAGTTGTCGCCCTGGGTAGAGTGCCGTAGCATCACAGCTCATAGCAACCTCCAACTCCTGCGCTCAAGTGATTCTCCTGCCTCTGCCTCCCAAGTAGCTGGGACTACAGGTGCCTGCCACCATGCCCGGCTATTTTTTGGTTGCAGCCATCATTCCTGTTTGGTGGGCCCAGGCTGGATTCAAACCCACCAGCTCGGTTGTATGTGCCTGGCACCTTAGCCACTTGAGCCACAGGCGCCAAGCCACAAAGATAAATTTTTAACACTTATTTTATGCAGCAAAGCAGAGAACGTAAGCTTCACAAGAGCTATTTCATCTTTACCTTGTAGTCACTCAAACAACTTAAGATTTGAGATGCAAGTACTTTACAATTTATAATAAATACATTTTAATAAGCTTTAATGATATTTAACTGATAATTCACATTTTAGTTATCATTTGACTGATAGTTTTTTTTTTTTTTTCAGATTCCATTTGGAATTGGAGAGGAAGTCATGGTTAATGACCAACACAGCCAAAAGAAGCTGTCTTCGAACATAGTTAAAGCAATCACAAACTGCTGTTGGAAAAGTAAACTAATGTTAATGTTTAAGAAATACCTGGTATTTTAATTTTACCTTATCAAACTTGGTTCTGTCAGCAACATCAAGATCAGAGGCAGACATGTTTCCCATATCCAACAAGGAAGAAGACTGGGATCTTCGACTTCCTGAACTCTGAACGCTGAGTTTATTCAGACTAGAAGTAGATCCAGTTAGTTTCCCTGAACTTCCATGAAGACCTAAGAAATAATAATACTTTGAACATTGTGATCCTCATGAATAAAAGATACAGACTGTAAGTCAGGACTATCTTTTCCACTGGTGTGGTGTTCCAGAGTTCATGTTAGTGAGTACACCAGTCCACCCCGTGGGACAGCTATTCCACGTCCTTATCATTCCCCAAAAGCTGTGTCCTAACCCTGACCATATTATAAAGAAAAGCAAAACCACACAGATCCATGGAACAGCACTGAAAGGGCCCTTAAAGATCACGCAACATGTGCCCTGCCCAGTCTGATCACAAAGTTGCCTAGGAACATCTCTAGACTAAAAAAGATGAGGATTTCTTTCCCTTTCAAAAGAAATGAAGGTCACTGAATACTGGGTTACTACACTAGCTAGTAGGAGTTTGTTATGTTTTGGAAGAAAAAGGCTATATCCCATTGTTACCCATTTCCATATTAAATCAATACATTAGGCTGAGCCATAGAAAACTGCCCATACTTGATTATTTGCCTGACCAAAAAAAAAAAAGTCAATTCCATTGAACTTAACATGTTCTGGACTCATAAACTCTACTTTTCCGGTAAATGACTAATTAATCATCCTATAAAAACTAAACAAAACAAAGAGAGAAAAAACACCCTGAACTGTATTTAAAATAAAACGTAATGGAACACATACATCCCTAACCACATGTGAGACGTGTGTTCACTTATAATTTAGGGTCCATCACAGACATGAAGGGAACTAAAACATGTGGTGAAACGATATCCCACGTACACCAAAAGATGACAAGGTTCAATTTTTAAAAGAAAATGTGATTTTTAAATCCAGAATTAAATATAAACAATGAATAAAATATTTTTATTTTATAAAACATTTTATTTATAAAACATTTTTTTGAGTATTTCTCAGTGAACTTTTACTATCTGCTAATGGTCAGAAGGGACAAATGGTGATATAATAGAGACAATTAAAGACAAACTCTAGCTTCATTATGCAAAATCTGACCATCTCTATAAGAGCCTTTATAGCCTGAAAACAGAAATTCAGTGATTAAGTCTTTTCATAAATTTCTGACACAAAGTTCTACTACTCACCAATTAATAATAACTATATTCCATATTTCTTGTTGATACTATTACCACCATGTCGGTTTTCTTTCACCAGTACCTGGCAATTCAGCACGCTCAATATTTTTGGTGTTAACTTTTTTTTCAGACATATAACTAAGTTCTAGACATTAAACAAACATGCATTGAGACCTGCTAATACACTAAGCATACTCACTCTCTGTTTCCTGTTTGACAGCACTTTCTTTTCGAGGCAGTGTAGCTGTGATGGATTAGGTTGCAAGCATCAAAGACAAAGACAAGTTAATAAACTGCAATTTGCACAAACCATGCACAAGAGGAAGTTAAAGCTCTCGTTTAAAAGACACATGCAAAGAACCATGAACATCAAGTAACAAGAGGTGCAAACACATTTAGTTGGTCAGCTAGTGTTTGAGAAGTTATGAGAGAAAAAATTTACTATTAATGTATTGTTTTTACTCAAATATTCAGGTAAAAATATCTTTATTTGTAACCTCTCACACAATTACATTTTTTTTTTTAATTTATGAAGCTGGTACACTTAAATTTAAAAGACAATTTGTAAGCTTTGGTTTCCTGTGAAATGCAATTGAACTAAATAATTTAATACAGTGGAAATTTATTAGAATAAATTGTAGATTTAAACATCAACAATGCTGGTATCCCCTGAAAGCTCCTGAAGGGAATCTCCACTGTAGTAAATAATTTTATTCTACATCTAATAAAAAATTATGAATGGGGTTTTAAAATCATTTTAAAATTAAAAACAATTATGAAGCTAAATTACTTTGTGAACATCCAGAATGAAAGGTATACATCACAATACTAACAATCAAGAAATGTTAAAGTCTTTTAAGACTTTAAAGAGACATTTATTACTATATTAACGATAGTTTTCTTTTGCAAGATAATAGTGTGATAGATTAACGGTGACCCAGAATTTTAGGAGCAAGTATAAAGCAAACAAATTTAAATTTCTTTTATGGTTACTTAATGTTGATTAACTGAAAAGTTGTATTTCTAAAATTTAAGGTTTCTATTTGAAAATATAATTACAGATGCTCCTTGACTTACAATGAGATAACGTAAGCCCACAGTAAATTGAAAATATTATAAATCAAAAATGCATTTTATATGCTTAAATTACAGAACATCATAGCTTAGTCTAAGCTACTTTAAATGTGCATGGAACAGTTATATTAGCTTTCAGGTGGACAAAATCATCTAACACAAAGCCTATCTTATAATAAAGTGTTGACTATCTCATGTAATTTACTAAATACACTTAAAAATAGAATGGTTGTATTGGTACGTGAAATAGTTTCTACTGAATGTGTATTGCTTTCACAATACACATCATCATAAAGTCAAAAAATAACTGGGCGGCACCTGTGGCTCAGTGAGTAGGGCACCAGCCCCATATGTGGAGGGTGGATATGGAGGGTGGTGGGTTCAAACCCAGCCCCAGCCAAATTGCAACAAAATAAAAATATGTTACAACCATAAAAAAATAAAAATAAATAAAAGAAAATGAGTTAAAAAATTAATTAAAATCATTGTAAATTAGGGAGCATTTGCCTATTACAAATTCATTTACTTTGAATCATTGAAAAGATATCTTTAAAAAAATGAACATTCTACCTTATTCAGAACTTCTCAAGTCATTTGTATTTAACTTGAAATTTATTTTTAGAAATGTAGAATCACAGCTACATCTTCAAAAAAAAGCATAACTGTTTTTATCCTCTGAATTGTTTAGTTTTTCTTCTCTCGTAGCTGATATAAAAATAATTGATACTGTAATGTTCTATGCCGGCAATTGTCACAAATTACTCTCCTATTCCTTACTATTTAATAGATACACAGGACAGATACAATTTTAAGAGTTTTAAAATGACAAAAGTGCCTTCTATAGCTGTAGCATATGAATTAAAAATATTTTTAACAAGATAAAGAACTTCTCAAGGAGTAAGAAAAGAAAAATTTAGGTTTCAGGTTAATGCAATGATAACATTAAGGTACTGCTGTACTTGATTCACTGTATTTTTATTATTTCATTTGTCTTAATGTGAATCCTACATTTGATGTACTATAATGAAACTGAGATTTATGACCTACTCAAGAGATATTTTAGAACTATTGCCCTTTTACCCTTTTTTTTTTTTTTTTGGCAGTTTTGGCCAGAGCTGGGTTTGAAACCGCCACCTCTGGCATATGGGGCCGGTGCCCTACTCTGTTGAGCCACAGGCACCACCCTCCCTTTTACCCTTTACAGTTCTCCTATATTGAAGTATTTTCTCAAAATAAAATGGTTCACTAACAAGTGTTGACAAATATACTTAATGAAAACATTAAACACATAACTGCATTAATAATATGCTATTTACTCAAAAAAAAAAAAAAAGCATAACATATCCACAGCAAAACACTAACAAGGATATAAACACACTGCTATTTAAGAACAATTAACCTTTAGGATGAGTTAGCATTTCTGTTTCCAACAGCCTACGGACCCAAGTATATCAGTATCTTTACCAAAATGTAGTATATTTACATATAAATTCAATTCTTCAAATGCCTGGGGACTAGTATAATCACTATTATTAGTGTTGCATTTCAAAAACACAGTGATTACAACACAATTACCCACTACAGACAGTCTTCTCTATCCCAGAGAATAGTAACATATGCTGTCAATTTCAACTGTGTTTCCTGATTAACCTAAGTTGCTTAGGACATAGGCTCCAGTCAACAAGCAAATGCTAAACTCATGATTCTAAAGGGAGCTATGCAGACACACTGTGGAGTACACAATGTAGCCACTTAAGGCCAGGTTTTCATAGGCACAGAACTCCATCCAAAAGGAACTTCAGAGACAGGTACATGCAAGAGCAGAAAGTGGCCTCAGCACATCGCCTTCCTCCTAACGCGATACTCTCAAGGGCTATTCTTTGTTTCTGCCCACTTAAAATATTTGGAAACAACCAAATGTAACATTCTTCAAGAACATCTCTTTAGAAAAGTAAGTTATAATCACAGGAGAAATTTTGGTGACAGTTTTATAGCTCCTTGGCAGAGGAGGAAACAAACTTTCTTTTTGATTCAAAATAGCCTGTGAGAAGTAAGAAGCCCGGAATCACTTTCATTTCTCTGTGGACAGCAATGACTTAAGAGATAGGTGACTTGCCCCCAAATGTTATAAAAGGTCTTTCAGGGAAACCAGAAAATGAACCTCAACATGTGTCTCTCAGTCTGATGCTCTACTCCACTGCTCTTCATTTTCTCACCAACTGCCTTTCTTGTGAATATATATGTTTCCAATTTATAGCATGAATACACATCTGCTGTCATATTCACGTACTGTTGTGTTTTAATTAGTGAAAACCATATTTACAGATATACATACTTGTTCTATTGAAACAGCTATAAATCAAGCCAATATATCAGACTTTCAATTTTGTTAATTTTACTGTATATTCTTCCACGCTACTTTAAAGTCTTAGAATTATCTGTCATATAAGTAAAATCATTTTTAATAGGAAGATAGTGAATGGAACGCCTAAGCTTACCAAACTTCTTGCTTTCTTTAGTGGTGCCAGTCATCTTGATCTTCACAACTTCAAAGAAATCTTTGATTTCTCTCTCATATAGTCGGGATAAATAATCCATATAATTCTTAAAATAAAAGTAACACACATCTTTTTAAATAAACATTTATAACAATTTCCATTTTTTTCACTCTACCCAAATCCTTCATGCTTATTTTAAATTTTGTAATCCAAAACTTTGATGCATTTCATAGGACATAAAAGTAGTCTATTTTATTATTTAAAAAATTGAATATGCATCGTAACATTAACAATTAACAAAAACACGAAGTCAAACATAATCATACGTACATGTTCACTTTTCTTTATTACCTTGTGTATACTTTTATTATCATTACAATCATACTTTGTAGGATATCTGAATCAGTACAAACACATTTCTCCAGTATCACGCATTAATGACAGCACAGTATTCCATTTTGTTGGGGTACCATAATTTAGTAAGCCAGTCCCTTAACATAGGGCACAGAAGTGGTTTCAATGTTTTGCTAAGATGTTACAGTAAGATTTCACCTCCAATGACTTAGTTTCCTTGGAATAATTTCTTCAGGGTAGCATTATGGGGTCAAAAACAGTACGGGAATCTTTACAACTATTTCTTCATCTCGCCATGTCACTTTAAAAATGGATTTATACCAATAATAAACAGCATCAGTGGCAATGAAAGAGAACATTTTGTTTTATGGAGTCTGTGAGCTTATTATATTACCCTCAAATAGGTTATTTTCTGTAAGAGTTTAATTAGCACTCTCACAGTTTTCATAACTGAATCATGTATTTTCTTAACACATTTGATTAATTCTTGCTTAAATAAAAACATTCATTATTTAGCATACAAACTCATTTCTTCATTGTATCTGCTTATTCTCATGTAAAAATATCTTACACTCTCAGGAAGGACTCCTCAACAGTGGAAAACCATTTGTTTTTCTGAGTCCTACATTAAATGCCATACACAAGAGTTTGACTGAATTTAAATAAGTTCACAGCAGAAAATTTGTACTATTCTTTTAAACCTATCATGGAATCTAAACTTCAACTGCTTTTATTATTTCCAATTAACATACCTGCTTTTAGAACAGGTTTACCTTAAACAGATCAGGTGTACCTTTCAAAAGGTACATTATGTAAATATTTGTATATTGACTCATAGTTCATCACTGACTTTCTTAGATTTTGTATCCTTATAAAATAGTATTTTGACTAAGCATAATATAGATCCTGCTCTTTTTAAATGTGTAGGACATATAGTTGTCCCACATATTCTCTGTAAGAAAACTTAAGTCAAATGGGCAATTCTTTTCCATAATCGTTGCATAACTTTAAAAGCAAATATAATTAAAATATACCTTAAAGTTCCTATATCATCAGGCTTGTCTCACACTCTCAATGGGACTCAAATGACAAGACACAATTTTTTTTTGGTACTCAACAGAACTCACTGATGGAAAAGGCCATGGTAAGATATTACTGTATAGGCTCATTAGCTTAACAAATACTCTAAAATGGTTCTCACGGTAAGTACAGATTTCTCTTAGCAGCTTGTATACAGCACCTAATTTAATAATTAATATCTTGAGTTTAAATACTGTTATCCTAGCAGTCTTTTCAGTTTCAATTTGTGCTAAGTCTTCAGAGACCTCGATGTTTTACTTTGTCCTTATACAGTAAGACAAATTCTACAAAGGTGCAACTCAGGTTGAGAGAAGACACCTGAATAATTTTCAAGACTGACTATTAATCTCAGGAGATTATTGTAAGAGGAAAGCTCATTTCCTACCTAAGCAGGATGGACCATGCCTACTTACTACTCCATGTGTAAGACCCAGAGTCACAGACAGAGATTGTGGAAGAAGGAATCTGGGCGGTTGAACTACCTCTATTTTCCACAGGCTCTAATTATGTACAGCAAAACTCAGGGTTTTGCTTACATTCAGCCTATGCACAGGTGGGGATAGTGCTAGTAATTATTATTCCTGAAGAATTTGGAACAGACTTTTCCTGTTCCTGCCAAAAAATGTGCACAAAAGAATTTGAACTTAGTTGTACCCAACTAAGTACAAAAAGCTAATTGTACTTAAGTATTTCTTATTAAAGAAACACTGTTTGTCTGATTCCTTCTTTCATTCCTTTCTTCCTTCCTTTTTCTTTTTTTTTAATGAAACGCCTCTCTTTAAAACACTGCCACAACCAAATTAGGTTATGAGGTAAAAAATACATTACTATCAAAAGCTCAAACCACAGGACCAAGTAAGAGTCTGAGAAATAGTCAATTTCATTGAAAAAGCCTACTCATCAAAAATACACCGTGAGCAGAGAAGAATTCCACAAATCATAACTAGGTTGGCTAGAGTTTTGTTTCTTTATATTACATTTACGAATACTGCATTATACATAAAGATAGGCCAATAACACAGAGAACATTAGGTAAAAGATTATTGATTATTATCTGAATATTCATTAGGGACAAAGCACCTGTTGGCACAAAACTCTTAAGGAGATAAAATTTATGATTAATTATTCAAAATATTAATCCTCCAGCTGCACTGCGATGTGCAATCGGACCTCCGTAAGAGCTGAGCCGTGACCGGCGGTCGCCGCCTGCCCAGACCTCTGCACGCCCTGACCAGGAACTCCGGGAGCTGTGCAATCCGGTGTCCTTCCTCCTGTACCCTCCCTGCATCCACACCGGCCGGCTCGTCTGGTCAGGGACTCTGGTAGCCGCCTGCCATCCGGAGCCCTCCCTGCCTCTGTGCGGAGCCCTTTTCCTGGCCAGAGACTCCTGGAGCCTTGGGGCCTCTGTGCCAAAGTCACTGGGTGCCAGGCACTCCCAGAACCGTGCGCACCATCCCCTGCCCTGTTGCTGGATAAAGGTGTGTCACACTCCAGAGCTGTTCCCACAACCAGAACTCCCTGGCTGGGGCAGCCCCAGAGAAGCTACACAGGGTCACTCCCTACAAAGATCCAGCAACAATAGAGTGATCCCGCTCAGGTCTAATCTTGGAGAGACACCACCCCAACTCTGAGGACAGCCAGAGGCAATGGTGAAAAACAATCATGAGGTGAAATAAACGGAAAAACTCTGGCAATATGAATAATCAGAGTAGATCAACTCCCCCAAGGATCAATGGGGCAGACACAGCACAAAATCCCATGCACAAACAATTAGCTGAGATGTCAGAAATCAAATTCAGAATCTGGATAGCAAATAAGATTGCATTAGAATTCCAAGCAGTAACCCAAAAGATATCTCAAGAATTCAACTAATTCAAAGACCAAATGACCAAACATTTTGACACATTGAAACAAGAAGTTGCAGCCCTCAAAGATCTGAGAAACACAGTAGAATCCCTCAGTAACAGAACGGAGCAAGCAGAAGAAAGGATTTCTGACATTGAAGACAAAGCTTTTGAATGCTCCCAAACCCTCAAAGAGGAAGAGAAATCAAGGGCAAAAACAGATCACACTCTCAGAGAGCTCTCGGATAATTCGAAGAAAACCAATATTTGTCTTATAGGGATCCCCGAAAGCGATGAAGTGGCTTCATAAGGCACAGAGTCTCTTCTCCATGAGATTATGAAAGAGAACTTTCCAGACATGCCAAGAAATTCTGAGATTCAGATAGCAGACAGTTTCAGAACTCCAGCATGACTCAACCCAAATAAGACATCCCCCAGACACATCATAATCAATTTCACTAAAGTTACTATGAAGGAGAAAATTCTGAAAGCAGCCAGACAAAAGAAAACCATTACTTACAAGGGGAAGAATATTAGAATAACTGCAGATCTCTCTGCTGAAACCTTTCAAGCTAGAAGAGGATGGTCATCAACTTTCAATATCCTAAACCAAATAACTTTCAACCCAGGATCCTGTACCCAGATAAACTGAGTATCATTTATGATGGAGAAATGAAATACTTTAATGATATTCACATGTTGAAGAAATTTGCCATAACTAAACCAGTGCTCCAGGATATTCTCAGACCTATCCTCCATAATGACCAGTGTAATCCTCCACCACAAAAATAAACCCACCTAGAAAATTTTGATCAAATTTCAACTTCCACAGTCGCAAAAGGATTAAAAATGTCCACCAGACTCTGGAAAGGCTTATCAATAATCTCAATTAATGTGAATGGTTTAAATTGTCCTCTAAAGAAGCCCAGGTTGGCTGACTGGATACAAAAACTCAAGGCAGATATCCGATGCATCCAAGAATCTCATCTTACATTAAAAGACAAACATAGACTCAAGGTGAAGGGATGGTCATCTATATTCCAGGCAAATGGAAAGCAGAAAAAAGCAGGCGTTGCAATCCTGTTCCCAGATGCAATAGACTTTAAACCAACCAAAATAAGGAAGGATAAGGATGCACACTTCATATTTGTAAAATGTAATATTCAATATGATGAGATTTCAATTATTAATATTTATGCACCTCAATTTATAAGAGAAACTCTAACAGACACGAGCAACTTGATTTCCTCCAGTTCCATAGTAGTTGGAGATTTTAACACCCTTTAGCAGTGCTGGATAGACCCTCCAAAAAAAAAACTAAGCCAACAAATTTTAGATTTAACCTTAAGCATTCAACAACTGGATTTAACAGATATCTACAGAACATTTCGTCCCAACAAAACTGAATACACATTCTACTCATCATCCCATGGAACATACTCCAAAATCGACCACATCCTAGGCCACAAATCTAACCTCAGAAAATTTAGAAAATAGAAATTATTCCTTGCATCTTCTCAGACTATCATGGAATAAAAGTTGAGCTCAATAACAACAGGAATCTGGATACCCATACAAAAACATGGAAGCTAAATAACCTTATCCTGAAGGATAGATGGGTTACAGACAAGATTAAGAAGGAAATCACCAAATTTGGGGACAGAACAACAATCAAGACATGAATTACCAGAACCTCTGGGATACCGCAAAGGCAGTCCTAAGAGGCAAATTTATAGCACTACAATCCTTCCTCAAAAAAACAGAAAGAGAGGAAGTTAATAACTTAATGGGACATCTCAAGCAACTGGAGAAGGAAGAACATTCCAACCCCAAACACAGCAGAAGAAAAGAAATAACCAAAATCAGAGCAGAATTAAATGAAATTGAAAACAAAAGAATTATACAACAGATCAATAAATCCAAAAGTTGGTTTTTTGAAAAGATCAATAAAATAGATAAACCTTTGGCCAAACTAACCAGGAAAAAGAAGAGTAAAATCTCTAATTTCATCAATCAGAAATGGTAAAGATGAAATAATAAACAGACCCCTCAGAAATTAAAAAAATCCTTAACAAATATTACAAGAAACTTTACTCTCAGAAATTCCAGAAATATGAAAATCTGAAAGAAATCGACCAATACCTGGAAGTACGCCACCTACCAAGACTTAGCCAGAATGAAGTGGAAATGTTGAACAGGCCTGTATCAAATTCTGAAATAGAATCAACTATACAAAATTTCCCTAAAAAGAAAAGCCCAGGACCAGATGGCTTTACGTCAGAATTCTACCAAACATTTAAAGAAGAACTAGTACCTATATTACTAAACCCCTTCCAACACATAGAAAAAGAAGGAATACTACCCAATACGTTCTATGAAGCAAACATCACCTTCATCCTTAAACCAGGGAAAGACACAACAAGAAAAGAAAATTATTGACCAATATCACTGATGAATATTGATGCAAAAATACTCAATAAGATCCTAACAAACAGAATCCAACAACACATCAAAAAAATTATACACCATGACGAAGTCGGATTTATCCCAGGGTCTCAAGGCTGGTTCAATATACGTAAATCTATAAATGTAATTCAACACATAAACAAACTTAAAAATAAAGACCATATGATTCTCTCAATTGATGCAGAAAAAGCTTTTGATAATATCCAGAATCCCTTCATGATCAGAGCACTTAAGAAAATTGGTATAGAAGGGACATTTCTTAAACTAATAGAGGCCATCTACAGCAAACCCACAGCCAATATTGTATTGAATGGAGTTAAATTGAAATCATTTCCACTTAGATCAGGAACCAGGCAAGGTTGCCCATTGTCTCCATTGCTCTTTAACATTGTAATGGAAGTTTTAGCCATTGCAATTAGGGAAGAAAAGGCGATCAAGGGTATCCACATAGGGTCAGAAGAGATCAAACTTTCATTCTTCGCAGATGATATGATTGTATATCTGGAAAACACTAGGGATTCTACTACAAAACTTTTAGAAGTGATCAAGGAATATAGCAATGTCTCAGGCTACAAAATCAACACCCATAAATCTGTAGCCTTTATATATACCAACAATAAGCAAGCCGAACAAACAGTCAAGGACTCTATTCCTTTCACAGTAGTGCCAAAGAAGATAAAATATTTGGGACTATACCTAATAAAGGACGTGAAAGATCTCTACAAAGAGAACTATGAAACTCTAAGAAAAGAAATAGCCGAAGATGTTAACAGATGGAAAAACATACCATGCTCATGGCTGGGAAGAATCAACATTGTTAAAATGTCCATACTGCCCAAAGCAATATATAATTTTAATGCAATTCCTATTAAAGCTCCATTGTCATACTTTAAAGATCTTTAAAAAATAATTCTTCGTTTTCATAAGGAATCAGAAAAAACCTCAAACAGCCAAAACATTATTGAGCAATAAAAACAAAGCAGGAGGAATCACGCTACCAGACCTGAGACTGTACTACAAATCCATGGTGATCAAAACAGCATGGTACTGGCACAAAAGCAGAGAAGTAGATGTCTGGAGCAGAATAGAGAACCAAGAGATGGATCCAGCTACTTACTGTTATTTGATCTTTGACAAGCCAATTAAAAACATTCAGTGGGGAAAAGATTCCCTATTTAACAAATGGTGCTGGGTAAACTGGCTGGCAATCTATAGAAGATTGAAACTGGACCCACACCTTTTACCATTAACTAAGATAGATTCTTACTGGATTAAAGATTTAAACTTAAGACATGAAACTATAAAAATACTTGAAGAAAGTGCAGGGAAAACTCTTGAAGGAATCAGCCTGGGTGAGTATTTTATGAGGAGGACTCCCCAGGCAATTGAAGCAGTATCAAAAATACACTACTGGGACCTGATCAAACTAAAAAGCTTCTGCACAGCCAAGGACATAGTAAGTAAAGCAAGCAGACAGCCCTCAGAATGGGAGAAAATATTTGCAGGTTATACCTCCGATAAAGGTCTAATAACCAGAATCCACAGAGAACTCAAATTTATTAGCAAGAAAAGAACATGTGACCGCATTTCAGGGTGGGCAAGGGACTTAAAGAGAAACTTCTCTGAAGAAGACAGACGCAAAATCTACAAACAAATGAAAAAAAGCTCATCATCCTTAATCATCAGAGAAATGCAAATCAAAACTACTTTGAGATATCACCTAACCGCAGTTAAGAGTAGCCCACATAGCAAAATTCCCAAACCAGAGATGTTGGCGTGGATGTGGAGAAAAGGGCACACTTCTACACTGCTGGTGGGAATGGACACTAATACGCTCCTACTGGAAGGATGTTTGGAGAATACTTAGAGATCTAAAAATAGACCTGCCATTCGATCCTATAATTCCTTTATTATATACCCAGAAGACCAAAAATCACAATATAACAAAGACATCTGTACTAGAATGTTTACTGCAGCCCAATTCATAATTGCTAAGTCATGGAAGAAGTCCAAGTGCCCATCGACCCACGAATGGACTAGCAAATTGTGGTACATGTATACCATGGAACACTATGCAGCCTTAAAGAAAGATGGAGACTTTATCTTTTTCATGTTTACATGGATAGAGCTGGACCATATTCTTCTTAGCGAAGTATCTCAGGAATGGAATAAAAATTATCCAATGTACTCAGTCCTACTATGAAGCTAATTTATAGCTTTCACATGAAGGCTATAACCCAACTACAGCACAAGACTATGGGGAAAGGGCCAAGGAAGGGGAAGGGATGGGGGAGTTTAGGGTGGAGGGAGGATAATGGGTGGGGCCACACCTATGGTGCTTCTTAGAATGGGTACAGGCGAAACTTAGTAAATGCAGAATACAAATGTCTACATACAATAACTAAGAAAATGCCATGAAGGCTACGTTGAACAGTTTGATGAGAATATTTCAGATTGTATATGAAACCAGTATATTGTACCCCTTGATTGCACTAATGTATACAGCTATGATTTAACAATAAAAAAGTATCAAAATAAAGTGCAAAAAAACCCCTCCAAAATATTAATCCTCCTATAGCTCTAAAAGGCAAAGAATTCCAGTGATATAAATATTTTTCCTTAAGATAGCTCTAAATTAAAATTATACTGAATGAAAACAAGACAAAATATAACAGTAGAATTGTATAACACTTAATAAGCTAATGCTGAGGAACAAAATAATCTTAACCAAAATAGCTCACCAAATAAGATGTATATAAGTATCTTAGAAGTTAAATTTTTAAAAATTATTTTTAAAATTATAATTTTTAACTCAGCCCTACTATGAAACTAATTTATGGCTTTCATATAAAAGCTGTAACCCAATTATAGCCCAAAAATATGGGGGAAAGGGCGAGGGAAGGAAGGGGAGGGAGGGGAGGGTAATTGGTGGGACCACACTTACAGTGCATCTTACAAGGGTACATGTGAAATTTACTAAATGTAGAATATAAATGTCTCAACATAATAACTAAGAAAATGCCATGAAGGCTGTGTTAACCAGTTTGATGAAAATATTTCAAATTGTATATAAAACCAGCACATTTACCCCATGATTGCATTAATGTACACAACTATGATTTGATTAAAAAAAAGAAAAAAATTATAATTTTTAATTTTTTTTTGTAAGTAATCAAACATTTATTATAAAATGCTATACACTTTCCCCTGTAGGCAGTTTACATACGAACAGCAAATTAGGCAGGGAATAGACTTTCCATTTCATGTTGCTTTGGAATAGTATCTCTAGATTTAAATACCAGCTAGGCACAGAACTTTACCAAGTTTTATGTCCCTTTTCTTATGACCTCAGTTTAGAAGTAGAAGAAGCCAGATTTTACTTTTAAATGAGCAAAGGCACTTCAAAGAGAAAACACAGGAAGGCAGATACATAGATATGCTCTACTGCCAAATATGCTGACATCAATGAATTTATGAAAATATACAATTTGCACCCTTCTTTTAATTTTTTTCCTTTTAGATAGCCACAGAAGGCATGAATTTAAAAAAAAAAATTTTATTCAATTTGCCTCTTTATATCACACTTCTCATAAATCTCCATCTAACCTAGTTTAAGATACTGGATAGACAGAAGTTGCTTTTACATTAGCAATTCTAATTTTTTCATTTCATAGAGACAGAACATACCGCGCTTTTCATATTCCAGAACACCTTTTAGGGACACATTGTTCATGTAATTATTGTGAATTATTAACATTACTTATGCATTAAGATTTCTTATTTTTAAGCTCCAAATTCACAAAAACTTACAGATAAAAGATTTTTCAAATGTTTCTCATGGAATTTCAGAATTTTAGTTAAACTATTCTTTCAGTCAGGACTATGTATAATAACTATTAGCTATTTATATATTTTTATTTAGCTATTTCAGGGAGGTGGCAATTTTTTGGCTCAACAGTAGAACCTCTATAGCTGACCACTTCCCTACAATTGACCACCTTCTTACATTGACCTAATTGTCATAGATTAGGCATTCATCACATGTACGTATCAGGACAGTAGGCCCAGTTCCTTCTGTTGCCCAGCTCCGTATGTTTATCAGTCTGTTACAGTTCCTTGGATGTCAACTTACAGAGTTCCTTGGATGGTCAACTTACAGAGACTCTACTGTATTTTTTAAAAAGGGATATGATGTCCAATTCTTAAACTCAAGGTCACAGCATAAACACCAGAAAAGTAGTGTCCCTATGAATTTCTGCTACAATGGCTATTAAAATAGATTATAGATTCTTGCAGGTCAAATACTTCACTCACACATCTTCACACTTCCTAGTTTCTACACTGTACATAAAGAAATTCAGGAAATAATCAGAGGATTTAACTAAACTGAATGATGCTTTAGGCTACAGAATAGCTTAAATACTACTTCATATTGAAGTTGAAAATTTAGATTTTCTTTGTCTAAGTAAATAAAATAAATGTCATTCCTGGTTAATGAGCACTAAGAAATTCAACTGTTTTCTGTTTTGCTAAAAACGTAATACAGTATTTCAAACTTGAAGAACTAAATGCATGACCCCTCCCCCAACTTTCCTACCAATGACATTTTGATTCTAAAAGATTACACTTTACATGCAGTGAGTACAAATGACATCAAATCCACACCTTTGTTAGTCCTTCATATTTCCCATAGTCTGTACTCTTTAGCCACTCCATCAGCTTGGCATAGCGGAGCAAATCTCTATGAAATGGATGATGATTGGGTAGAGAAAGTTCAACAGAATGTTGAGCAAGAGTTGAACTCTGATCATGACCCTAAAGTGAATGTAAATAAATACATAAATATCATTAACAGTACAAAGAAACATTGTTACAATTGAAAATTCTAAACAATGACCAAGCAATAGCAGAACATAAAAAAATAAAAAATACTTATCTACTCTATTATCCTGTGAGTATCAACTGAAAACTGCCACCATAAAATAACCATAAGCACGTAAGAATGGCACTCTGATAAACCAACTATTCATTCCATCTTCTAAAGGAGTTGAGAATGAATGTTTTAATAAAGGTTGTTTCTTACATACCACATCATTACCGAGTAAACGAACTTAATACAGACTACATTAATAAACACACCAAATTAAGGAAGTTATTCAAAACAAATGGTCTATGTTTACAGTGTTCCCACTAGCACCTACAATATTTAAAACAGATAAAAAATATAGAATATAGAATTTGAGCTCTAAAGGACCACCAACAGCTATATTCAGGCTTTCCAGGATAATCCTTAATAAAAATGTATGGTAGAACCTCTGTTAAGTTGACCACCCAAGGGGCTGTACCAAACTGGTCACGTGGAGGGGGTCAATGTGTGGAGCAGGTCTGTCTATGAGAATTAGGCCAACTTAAGGAGGTGGTCAACTGTGGAGATTCTACTGCAGTTTAGATTTTTCCATTAAAGCAAGTTTTTTTTTTTTTTTATTAAATCATAGGCCCAAGTGCCCATCGATCCATGAATGGATTAATAAATTGTGGTATATGTACACCATGAAATATTATGCAGCCTTAAAAAAAGATGGAGACTTTACCTCTTTCATGTTTACGTGGATGGAGCTGGAACATATTCTTCTAAGTAAAGCAAGTTGTTAAATAAATACTAATGATTTTGTTTTTTAACTTTAATAAAACTTTTATTTGAGTTTATATTAAGTTAACAAACAGCCTTAGATGATATGATGTATCTTGACTTTTGCTTTAAAAAATACAGACTTGGTAGATCATCTGATCCAATAACCCTATTTTCTAGAAGGTCCTCAAACTTTTTAAACAGGGGGCCAGTTCACTGTCCCTCAGACAGTTGGAGGACCAGACTATAGTTTAAAAAAAAAACAACAAAAAACTATGAACAAATTCCTATGCACACTGCACATATCTTATTTTGAAGTAAAAAAACAAAATGGGAACAAATACAATCACACTGCCTCATGTGGCCCACGGGCCGTATTTTGAGGACCCCTGTAAAGTGATTTGCTCAAGCCACATAGGAAGAAAGCTAGAATTGGAACCTTGGTCATGTGTGTCTCAATTCTGTTTTCTTTTAAAAAACTGTCAAATGAAATCATTTTAACCAGACTCAAAAATCGCAATTGCCTACTAGTTATTAGTATATATAAAAAAAACTTTCTGGTTTTCTTTTGCAACAATCTAGTTCTTCTCAGCTACTTGGTCAACATTGGCCATGGGATTCAAACCTAGTATCAAAAAGACAGGGAGTTGAAGGATTCAGGAATAGGTTTCCCTTGAAAATATAATTTCCCAAAAACAAGCAAAGGGCCAAGCAATACCAATTTATTCAAAGCCATTCGCTATCTGATTTGCCTATACGGTCAGAAGGGATTTGTTAGCATTTTGTGTCAACTCTATTAAAATAACAGACTGATAAAGTCTGGGGGTTGGTTAGATCATTTCCTGGTAAATAACTGAATTCTTTAAATTCAGGTAAGTTTCTTGAATTTAAAGAATCTAAATTATTTTTTCCTATCTCTAGTGCTTGAATCAGAATAAATTCTTTTACTTTAAAAGAGATTTCTTTCATATAATTTATGTGCTTTGCTGTACATACAAAGTAAGAACTTAGTGGTTATAATTTTTTTAAATCTCTTTTAAATACAGAGTATTCAGGAAGAAAAATTTCTGGCCTAGAGGAATAAATAGTTCCTAGTAATTGAGAAGTACCTTTAGAGCAAGACAGATATAAGTATAAGAAATACCAAATACTAAAATTTCTATCCTTATCTGAGTCCCTTCTTATTAAAGTTTCAAAGCAATCTGCTGGACAATTTCCCAAGATTATAGCCCCAATTTAAAATGGAAATAAAAGAAAAAAAAAAGGGAAGGATCCACTACACAGAAATTATATATAAAATGGTATGGAATAAACAATACACTTTTCAGATTTATCTCACTGATATCTTCTTAGGTTACCTTGGGAAATGGAACTAGAGCTGGTAGGAAAGTATCAGAAACCCGGACTGACCAATTCAAAGTAACAAGAACCACAGTACAGACACAAAAGAAGTTCACATCTATCACAGGCATGTCACGCACACAGATTCATAATCCCTGCCTGTAGTTCTAAAATCCAAAAAGGTCTGAAAATTCAATTTAAGCTTGGTGCCCAAACTGTTTTGATGGTAAAACTTGACCTGGACCTTGACCTGACACTATTACAGTGTTTAGAGTGACTATTCATATTTTTTAATGTTGAAACATTATGTACTTGATTGGAATGATCATATAATATATAGTATATACACTGTACGGCTTTTCTAAAATGTGAATCAGTCTAAAAATACAACTCACTCCAACAGTTCCCGGTAAGGGAGAATGGACCAGTGTGGCTGTTCTTTTCTTGATGGCTAAATGAATATAAAACAATCACATCTTCAAACAGAATCAGTGAGGCCTAAGAGCAACAGTGTTGGAAAATGGAACAATTTTACGTAATAGAATGCCTACGCACACAAACTTTTCTATAAAGGCTAACAATGAACATGAACAAAATTAATATTACACAAAACACACAGGTATTACCATTATCCAGGTATTACTGGCAAAGAGCAATATAAACATTATATTACATATTTCAGACATGTTTTTTAACTGCCAAAAAGAATGATCAAGATTCCACAGATATCTTTTTTTCCTTGTACGGTGGCAAAGGAAAAGGAAAATGATCCTACAAAACTGTGTATATTAGATGCTAGATATACATAGCATATAGTTTTAGGTCTATTAATGTCTCCAAATGGTATATCTGAATTAATCACGCTGATTAAAGGGGAAGAATATTTGACAGGCTTATTATATCTCATAAATGCTTCCCAAATATTTTGTTTTCATTAATAACAATGTATCATTAATGAAAACTTTTCTTTTTTTTTTAGAGACAGAATCTCAGTTTATTGCCCTGGGTAGAGTGCTATGGTGTCACAACTCACAGCAACCTCCAACTCCTGGGCTTAGCCGATTCTCTTGCCCCAGTCTCCTGAGTACCTGAGACTACAGGCTCCCGCCAGAACACCAGTCTATTTTTTTGTTTCAGTTTGCCCGGGTCTGTTGTTGCTTCTCTATCCGTCTCCAGGTGGTTTGCCCTCATAGAGTACCTGGTGTGTTGACATCACTGCGCCAACCCCATCACATACACCCAGTCCTAATACAGGTGTATGTGACAGGGTTGCGCCATAATGTACTAAGGTAGACCAGTCACACATATGTAGAGAGCAGCTACTGTGTTGAAAGCAGCAGTATTGGAGGTAAAATGACACTTCATGAATTATAATTACTGGGTAAATTAAAATCATGTACTGTAAAATCATCAACTACTGCAAAAAATATATATATCTGTGCCATGGGAACTTAATCTGGATGCTGATCGGTCTTTTTATTTTTAGCTGTGTTTGATGTGAATACAGTCCCCTTGTGATAATAACAGTTATGTAAAAAAACACAGAGAATGGTAAATCATAGGAAACTTTAACAAACTGTATTTACTGAACTATGCCATGGATCATCTTTTGTATTATTAAAGCTATTGTTAGGGCAGCGCCTGTGGCTCAGTGAGTAGGGCGCCGGCCCCATATGCCGAGGGTGGCGGGTTCAAACCCAGTCCTGGCCAAACTGCAACAACAACAACAAAAAAGCTATTGTTATAAATTATTTTCATTAGCAAACCACCCCATGACAATGGATCATGTAGAGAAGAATGTTAAGAACAGAAAATAGGGCGGTGCCTGTGGCTCAGTGGGTAGGGCTGGCGCCTACACTGAGGGTGGTGTGTTCCAACCTGGACCCGGGCAAACTGAAACAAAAAAATAGACTGGTGTTCTGGCGGGAGCCTGTAGTCTCAGGTACTCAGGAGACTGGGGCAAGAGAATTGCCTAAGCCCAGGAGTTGGAGGTTGCTGTGAGCTGTGACACTATAGCACTCTACCCAGGGCAATAAACTGAGATTCTGTCTCTAAAAAAAAAAAAAAGAAAAGAAGGAAAATATAGGGAGTATTTTTTATAGTATGGTTTTATCTCAATAATTACAGCAGGAATTGAGAAATCGTAGTGTTATTTGTTGTGAAGTTGTATCAGCCAAATCTATGAAGCCAAACAAACTAAAATGGCATTTTGATAGCAAGCATCTGCGCTTTGCTGGCAAGGATATCAACTATTTTAGAAGCAAAGCTGATGGACTCAAGAAAGCCAGACTTAACAAAACATTAGCAGCCATTGAAGCTTCATATTTGGTGGCACTCAGAATCACCAGAGCTATGAAACCTCACACCACTGCTGAGGATTTACTGTCACCAGTGGCCAAGGACACTGTTCGAATTATGATCGGAGACGAATTCGTTACAAAATTGAGTGCAATTTCCTTATCTAACGACACTGTCCACAGAAGAATAGATGACACATCTGCTGATATTCCGGATCAGGTAATCCAGGAAATTAAATCTGCTCCACTTCCAATATTTAGTATCCAGCTTGATGAATCTACAGACGTTGCAAAGTGTTCACAGTTACTGGTTTATGTGAGATACATTAATGATGGCGACTTTAAAGATGAGTTTCTTTTTTGCAAACCTCTTGAAACAACTACTGCACGTGCTGTATTTGACACACTTGGTTCATTTCTGAAAAAGCATAAGATTTCTTGGGAAAAGGTTTGAGGTGTTTACACAGATGGTGTGCCAGCTATGCTAGGATGTCGACCTGGATTTCAACGTTTGGTACTGAATGAGTCACCAAAAGTCATCGGAACTCACTGTATGATTCATCAGCAAATATTAGCAATGAAGATGCTGCCACAAGAGTTACAAGAAGTAATGAAAAGCGTCATAAGTTCTGTCAACTTTGTAAAGGCGAGCACTTTAAATAGTCGACTATTTTCACAACTGTGCAACGAGTTGGATGCGCCGAACAATGCTCTCCTATTTCACACTGAAGTGAGATGGCTGTCGAGAGGAAAAGTTTTAAAACATGTTTTTGAGCTTCGTGAAGAACTCAAAACATTTTTTAATCAGAAAGCAAGACCGCAGTATGAAGCACTTTTCAGCAATAAAAGTGAACTGCAAAAAATAGCTTACTTGGTGGACATCTTTGCCATCTTGAAAGAGTTAAATTTATCACTGTAAGGACAAAATGCAACATGCCTCAATTTGTCTGAAAAGATCTGATCATTCCAGGGCGGCGCCTATGGCTCAGTTGGTAAGGCGCCGGCCCCATATACCGAGGGTGGCGGGTTCAAACCCGGCCCCGGCCAAACTGCAACCAAAAAATAGCCAGGCGTTGTGGTGGGTGCCTATAGTCCCAGCTACTCAGGAGGCTGAGGCAAGAGAATTGCAAAGCCCAGGAGTTGGAGGTTGCTGTGAGCTGTGTGAGGCCACGGCACTCTACCGAGGGCCATAAAGTGAGACTCTGTCTCTACAAAAAAGAAGATCTGATCATTCCAAATAAAACTTTAACTTTGGCAAAAAAAACTGGATGAAAATAAAATTTACATGTTGCCTACCTTATCTGCTTTCTTTGAGGAACATGACATTGAACCAGACAAAAGGATTACAGTAATTTTGGTGAAAGAGCACTTGCACATGCTTGCAGACGAAATTTCATCGTACTTCCAAATGTACCTGATACCCCATTTGCACTTGCTAGAAGCCCATTCACAAAGTTGAAGATGTTCCTGAGACAGCACGAGAGGAGTTCATTGACCTTATTAACAGCAATGCAGTGAGAACTGATTTCTCCACAATGCCAGTTACAAAATTCTGGATCGAGTGTTTGCAGTCATATCCTGTTCTGTCTGAGACTGTGTTGCGCCTTCTTCTTCCATTTCTAACAACATATCTTTGTGAAACAGGGTTTTCCAGCTTGTTGGTTATCAAGTCTAAATACAGAAGTAGACTTTTTGCAGAAGATGATCTTCGCTGTGCTCTTGCAAAGACTGCCCCAAGAATTTCTGATCTGATCAGAAAGAAGCAATCTCAACCTTCGCACCGACATTGGCTTTTTATGCATTTTTTTATGCATACTGTCGCAAAATATAGCAATGTAGTTTACTGGTGTTATGTTAAGACTGTTACCCATGCTAAACCATGCTTCAAGACAAAATTTCATTTATTTATAATTAGAAATAAATATTTCACAATATATAATTACATGTTTTGTGATTAATCATTATGCTTTAATTATGTTCAATTTGTAACAATGAAAATACATCCTGCATACCAGATATTTACATTATGATTTATAACAGCAGCAAAATTACCGATATTAAGTAGCAACAAAAATAATTTTATTTTGGGGGTCGCCACAACATGAGGAACTGTACTAAAGGGTCACAGCATTAGGAAGGTTGAGAACCACTGCTGTAGAGCTTTAAACCCATTAGTCTTAACCCCTCCATACAAGTATCTCAAGGGCAGGAGCCATTTCTTATTCTTAATATACATATGGACAATGGTGAGTATATGATGGGCAAACTATGAAAATTTCATGATTGACAAAGAACTATACCATAATGTTGATGAAATTTTTCCAGCTAGTTTGTCCTAAACCAGGAATAGAAATACCCATGTTTTCGGACTCTTTTCCTAGGTGACCTGATACACTAAAATCAACACACAGAACATCTTCTTTTATGTGGGGAAATCCCTTTCCACTTTCTTCAGCATGTCCCAGAGGTTGTTGAGCATTCAGGTCTCTAGCATGCATCACTCACATGTAACAATACATGTTATCGGGCGGCACCTGTGGCTCAGTCGGTAAGGCGCTGGCCCCATATACTGAGGGTGGCAGGTTCAAACCCGGCCCCGGCCAAACTGCAACCAAAAAATAGGCGGGCGTTGTGGTGGGCGCCTGTAGTCCCAGCTACTCGGGAGGCTGAGGCAAGAGAATCGTTTAAGCCCAGGAGTTGGAGGTTGCTGTGAGCTGTGTGAGGCCACGGCACTCTACCGAGGGCCATAAAGTGAGACTCTGTCTCTACAAAAAAAAAATTAAAAAAAAAAACAATACATGTTATCAGAAATGGGATGCAGTCATTTTAAAACAAAGCCATTCGTTTATAAGGCAAAGAAGCAAAATAATAAATAACTGCATGTTAAACAATTAAGGGTACAAAAAAGGCTATTGTTTATTATCTAGTATTTTCAATATCTACAAATGTGGATAACATCATTGTCAACAGTGTCATGTTTAAAAACTAAGGAAATGTGTTGAAATAGATGTTACTGTAATAATAATGAAAGAAAAATGTAAATTCGTATTTCCGATGTGACTTCAAAGTTTGCTTTCTCTTAACTCTCTTTAGGTCAACTGAAACATCGAGAGTCTTCCCCGATTTCCTCCCACGCTTTAGTTAGGAAGACTTCCTTCATGCTCCCATAGTACCACTATCACCACACTCCTTTCCCTAGACTGCGAGTTACTAAGATCAGCCTGTCATTTATCCCAAGTCAATGTCCGGTATGTATCCCAATCACCTGGCAAATAAATGATCACTAATTAAATAAAGGAGTAAATAAGTGAGTGAAAAAAATCACAGAAAGAAAGGCAAGCAGAACGAGATTAAAAGCCTTTTTAACCAAAATGAACTCTACGATAGGCCATTAAAAAACTGCTACAAATGTGGTTAACGGGTAGTTTAAATTGGTAAGTTCTGTTATAATCTATAAATATTCTGCTGTTAAGTTTAGCAAACTTTATAGAAAAAAAAAAAGGAATTAGAGAAGCTTGAGCCAAATTTGATGTACTCACAGGAACCGAAAGAAAGTAGGGCCTGTTATAGAGTTGAAGGAGGGCCTGAGTAAACTGATT
The DNA here is from genome assembly GCF_027406575.1 of Nycticebus coucang. Taxonomy (NCBI): domain Eukaryota; kingdom Metazoa; phylum Chordata; class Mammalia; order Primates; family Lorisidae; genus Nycticebus; species Nycticebus coucang. The sequence continues at coordinate 524,687 of NC_069802.1, forward strand.
GGAAATAAAATACAGTAAATACAACTGTTTCAGAATATTGCAAAGTAAAAACAAAGTAATAATGTTTCAAGCATTTCTTGATAAGCCACATTTTCCCCCAACTTTTTTCACTCAATAACTCTAATAAAAGGAATAAAAGAGATGAGAAACATAATAGACCTATTTTCATTATGCCAGATATTAAGACACTTCCTATTCAAATCCCTCTAAGATACTTTTACTATTATTATCACCACATCCTTATTTATAATATCTCTTTCCATATAAAAATGTAAGCAAAGCATTTACATGAATATTAAATGAACTAACTGAGCTATGGTCATTTTCTCATATATATATTATATATAAAAGTATATAGAGCTTATAAAACATTTAAAACACTGAGTCAAGTCCTAGTTCTCATCTCAAAATACTGAAAAAAACAAAAAGGTTCAACAGTTAACATATAATAACTTTGGACCTACCTTTATAAATAAAAATGTCTAAGTGACATATGCAATTAATATAGTTATTTATTTGATCTATAGACTCAGAAGAGTTTCAGCCTAAAGGAACTACTACCTACTTAAGGATGCAGCTAAGACCCAAAGTACATCCATGAACAAATAAACACATATTTGAAAATCATTTTCTTTTTTTCTGAGACAGAGTCTCACTCTTTCACCCTGGGTAAAAGTACCGTGGCATCACAGCTCATAGTAACCTCAAACTCCTAGGCTCAAGAGATCCTCTTGCCTCAACCTCCCAAGTAGCTGGGACTATAGGCATGCACTGACATGCCTGACTAGTTTTTCTGTTTTTAGTAGAGATGGAGTCCCCTTCTTGCTCAGGATAGTCTTGAACTCCTGAGCTCAAGCAATCCACCCACTTTGGCCTCCCAGAATACTAGGATCACAGGCCTAAGACATCACGCCCAGCCTGATAATGTTAAAATCAAATAAATGTGTTAAAGAATGTATTGCAACCTCAAACACAGTAATTTTTTATGGAAATTTAAGGTTTAGGTAACACGTAAATAAGCTATAGGAACATGCCGGTTTTAATAATAAAATAAAATTACCTGTTGAACAAAAACATTGTTGAGGTGACTGGCCAGTTTCCGGGCAAAATTCTCTCGCAAACTAACAAAAAATAGCTGTTGGCTTTTGACTGCTGAAAGCATGTCATGGCCTGAAACAAAATAACATTTCTTGACTCATTTAATGGGTACAAAGATTTCCTTGATGTTTAATGAAACAGTAACCATGTCTAAAGTTTTGAAGAACTCAGTCATACTGGCTTATTCATTTGGTTTATAAAGTGGTTCTCAAAGTGTGGTACTGCCTCAGCATCACCTGTGAACTGTTAGAAATGTGAATTCTAAAACTTGAGCTCAGACCTACTGAATGTGGGGCTGGGCGGGGGGTCTGGGGGTGGGAGGGGGCGTGGGTCTGGCAACCCCTCCAGGTGATTCTAATGCAACCCAAGTTGTGAAACCATGGCTTAGGAAAACCTTATGCTCTCTGTCTAACCGAAGCATCTGCTCCCTGCTATGTTCTGTGGACAGTACAAAAGAATGATCATAGTGTGAACTAGAGTCAGTGATGGTCAATCAGAAGGAACTGAAGTGAAAAAGTTCTCACTGTTAAGTTGGGAAGGCAGTGAAATTTCTTTGAGTAGCGAATAATGTACCCATAAACCATTTGTCCCATTTATTTCTTGTCAAAATCTTTATACCAAGTTACAGAATTAGTCTCAGATTTTGTGTTGGAATGTTACAATTTCCAACACACATACCTGGTTGAAGAGCTACATTCATGCACTGCAGAAGGGCATCAGCAGCACTGGTGCAGGCCTCGATGCCTCTGGAAGAAGCAAGCTCTGCATCCATAAGGGCATTCAGGTGACCTTTGGCTAAGACCATGTGGTTCTGGAATATATGAAAATATGCAATTTGCTCATGTAATAATGGGAAATTAACAAACCAGATGCTACTCAATCCAATCATTAGGTCTTGGGAATTATTTTAAATCATGCAGTTAGGAAACATTTACAAATGGGTTTTATATATTGTCCCTAGTTTTTTTGTCGGTGGTGGTGGTAATTTATACTTACCACAAGGAACTCTAGCTCAGACAAGAGTTTTACAGTATTAGTGTTACTAAGATGAATGAGATGATTGCTTTCAGAGATCTGATCCATTTGTTCTTTCACACTTTGGAGCATTTCCTCATAACTGGTCAACTTCAATTCAATCTGATCCACTTCCTTTAGAGCCTCATCCAGCAATTTCATTAGGATGTTCACTTGTTTTTCAGAGGCCATGATTGACTGGATGTTGGCCTACAAGGTTAAAGAAGAAAACACCCTGTGTTATTTAAGTGTGTAAAAGAATATAAAGATGAAATGCTGCTAAATCTCTTTGATACACATGTGCGTGACTAGTTCATCACTGTATGTTTATGTTCCTCCACTTTTTAGCAGTATTTCTTGATGGCACACTTGCCTCTGTATTTAATATCTCCACAGACTACACAAGTAGAGTTCTGTCCCAGAATAGAACATCAGTAATGGCACATTCTCATGCAAATTTAGGGGCATTAGGCCACGCCATCTGTAAGATACCTTCCAACTCTACCATCTGCAGAAATTTTCTATACTTTTTAAATATCTATGTGAAACCCTTACTAAAGCGCAATCACCTCTGTAATATCTTAGTTGAAAAGGCAGTAGGGGTATACCAGTCTTTGAATCTGGGTGGTAGTCCCCAGCCTTTTTGGCCTCAGGGACTAATTTCATGGAAGACAATTTTCCCATGGATGGGGGAGGATGCGGGGGGTAAGGGGAGCAATTAGATTCTCACAAGGAGCGCACAACCCATATTCTGTGCATGCACAGTTTACAGTAGGGTTGGGGCTATGGGAATCTAATGCCACCCCTGATCTGACAAAAAGCGCAGCTCAGGTGGTGATGTGAGGAGTAGAGAGCAGACAGATGAAGCTTAGCTCCCATGTCTGCTGCTCACCTCCAGTTGGGCAGCCTGGTTCCTAACAGTGCAGGATGTCACCACCACACAGCAGTGAAATACAAAGAAAGCTCCCCTTGCTCCCTTGCCCACCTGCCTTGCTTTGAGGCTCGGTTCCTAATAGACCCCGACCACTACACTACTGCTCCACCTCGCCAGGGGGTGTGGACTACCGTGGTATACCACTCTGAAGCTCATCTGTAACTGTAGTATAAGAGGATGTGAAAGAGCATGTGGCCAAAAGATAGCTTCTTCTATTATCTTTTCTCTTTTATTTGCAACTTTGGGGGTTTCTTCCAGGCAAAATAGTAACAAATACCACTATTTTGTAAATGTTTCTGACCACTGATTCTGAATTCCCTGGATAAGGAAACTGCCCAATCCAAAATCAAACTGCAAAGAAATATGACTTGGAACATATATACAATATTAATTAGAACAGAAACTATAAATCATTAAGCCACATTAAGATGATAAGTAACAAAGTGAGATTAAAAAGCATGCACAAGATGGACAGCGCCTGTGGCTCAGTGAGTAGGGCGCCGGTCCCATATACCGAGGGCGGCGAGTTTGAACCCAGCCCCGGCCAAACTGCAACAAAAAAAAATAGCTGGGCGTTCTGGTGGGCTCCTGTAGTCTCAGCTACTTGGGAGGCTGAGGCAAGAGAATCACTGAGCTCAAGAGTTTGAGGTTGCTGTGACACCATGGCACTCTAAAAAGAATAGCCGGGCTTTCTGTCAGGTGCCTGTAGTCTCAGCTACTTGGGAGGCTGAGGCAAGAGAATCACCTAACCTCAAGAGCTGGAGGTTGCTGTGAGCTGTGATACCACAGCACTCTACTGAGGACAATAAAGTGAGACTCTTGTCTCTTAAAAAAAAAAAAAAAAAGCATGCACAAGATCCTCGGCTTGATGGCTCATGCACTCTGGGAGGCTGAGGAGGGTGGATCACCTGAGCTCAGAGTTCGAGACCAACCTGAACAAGAGTGAGACCCTGTCTCTACTAAAAATACAAAAACTAGCTGGGCATGGTGAAGGGTGACCATACTCCCAGCTACTTGGGAAGCTGAAGCGAGAGGATCACCTGGGCCCTAGAACTTGAGGTTGCTATGAACTATGATCCCAGGGCAACAGAGTAAAATTGTCTCAAAAAAAAAAAAAGTGTACAAGAAATTAAAAGAATATCACTGTACACCGACACCATGGTTTCACACATTATTTTATCTACTATTCACAGTAACTCAGATGCAAATGCAATGCAACTTTTAAGAGTCAGCAGGGCTCAGAACCACTGACACCTCTTAAAAATAACAGAACTAGCCTGGCGGGGCATAGTGGCTCACACATAATCTTAGCACTTTGGGAGGCCAAGGCCGGTGCTAGAAATGAAAAACTGATGCAAGAGGATCGCCTAAGCCCAAGAGTTTTAGATTGCTATGAGCTATGACACCATGGCATTCTACCCAGGATAACAAGAGACTCTGACTCAAAAATACATACATAAATGTCTTAACACAATAACTAAGAAAATGCCATGAAGGCTATGTTAACCAGTTTGATGAAAACATTTCAAATTGTATATAAAACCAGCACATTGTACCCCATGATTGCATTAATGTACACAGCTATGATTTAATAAAAAAAAATAAATAAATAAAAAGAAAAATACATACATAAAAGTAACAGAACTGAGGTTTGAGCCTGCCCAGGACAATTTTTGTTTTGACACTTGGAACGCTCTTCTAGGCTTTGCCTTTAGTCATTTTGTAAACTTGTAAACTTAGATTACGCACATAATCCCATAATCTCTGTAAGCTTAAATTAAGACTCCACAACTTCTGTACCATTCATATATAAAACAACAAAATTTTTCAAGTCTTTAAAAAGTTCCTTATTCGTAGGGCGGCGCCTGTGGCTCAAGGGGTAGGGTGCCGGTCCCATCTGCCGGAGGTGGCGGGTTCAAACCCAGCCCCGGCCAAAAACCAAAAAAAAAAAAAAAAGTTCCTTATTCGTTAAGGGATTTCCCAAATGCTTACCTTTTCTTAAAAACAAAACAAAATTTTTAACACTCAAATGATTTGTATTAGATTTCCTCACATAAGTAGTGGGCTGCATTTAGATTACAAACTCGGAAACTGCAAGCAAGTTAAAAGGCTCTATTCTAAAACACTTTAGTGGAGAAGCCAAAGATCTCTCCCCTGGCTCTCCTGTTTTCACCACTTACCCTGCTCCCTTCTGACAAATGATTCACTTATTTCAGCCAACATTCTCTCTAATTCATCCCAATGTTTTTTCCCAAATCATAAAAATGCTGTTCTTTGGCCCTGAGCTATTCTGAGGGGCTTCAGAGGCATATCAACCCACCAAATGTTTCCTGGTTATCTACTTCCATCACTTCCTATCAAGAACCTACCTTTCACTAGCTTAATAGGAATGTTTCTATTTTTTGAACAAGAACAAGGAAAGATGGATGGCAGCTGCTAATGTACTTATACATAAAAGACAGCAATGAGCTGTCTATGAAGGCCTAAGTGCTGAAGCAGTAAAATCAATACTCTATAAAACACAAATTCATAGATTACAATAAAGTCTTACCCCATCTAGCACCTGCAGCTCTCTGGACAATTTCTCTGCAAAGGCCTCAGCATTAGAGATTGCATATTCACAGCCTTCCATCATTATTTCAATATCCTGCTCTTCTCTCGCATTTAACTCTTGGTATTCATCTACTGATTCTTCATCACCTCCTGTCACACTCTGATTTTCTCCACTTGGAACAGATTCTTAAAGAGGTAAAAATTCAAAATAAAATAATCAAAAAGTAGGAAGAACTATGACATGGCATGTATAGCTAGGTAAGATCAGTTTTAAGCACAGGTCACATTAAATGGCTGAAAAAATAGGAAAGAATGATTCAAAATATATGAGAAAAAACCTTATTTTTATAATAAATGTCCTGTTAGTGAAATAAAGTCCTAAAAACAAAAAGCATGCAGTCAAATACACTGACTTACAAGTGTTAAAACAGACTTTCATCACAATTCCCCAAACACAATTGAATTAAAATATAAAAACAAAACATAAAAACAGATGGATACAAACCTAACCTCTTTTTCCTACATGAGGTAGTTGCTGCTCTAACAAAACAATGACATGCAAACAATCTGCTTTCCTTTTTTCCCAGGTAACATTTTTTTGACCTTTTTATCCTTTTCATTTTTGTTGTATTTTATTCTTTAAAACAATGTCTAATTAAAATGAAAAATGCACTACAATCCATGATTTACTTTGGACATTGAAAATATTAACTGAATTTTCTATTTCTTTATTAAAAAAATTCATATGCATTGATAAAATGTCTAAGGATGAGCTATCGAAGCTTTCTTAGTAACTCTAATATAAGAGCAACAACATGGCTGATTGAAATTATAAAAATTTAAACAGTTTCCAAGCTTTATAACAGAAGACCAAGAGATCAAATCTGAAGTGCTTTCTGATAAATGTTTCATTTTCTTCAGAGAATTCACTTAGCATGTGGGTATTTTAGATAAAGCTTAAGGTTGAGAGACGTAAAATGAAAGAAATCATTAAGACATTATTTTGCCACTCTAAATAAGGTTACTGATGTCATTGACTTACTGGGACATGATTTCAATAAATTCTCAATACAATATTCATTGTTTTATAAGAAAATGAATACTTACACCTCGCATAACTTAAAATATGTTCATTTGTCCCAGAACAAAACTCAGCTAATTTGAAGCAACAATGGATTTACTCTTAAGAATGGTAACAAAGCAGACAGATTTAGGTAACATCACAGAAAAAGGCAGAACTGAACTTTTACTACAGGCAAGGACAGATAACAGAATAGAAATATAAGTTCTTCAGAGAGGTAACACGGAGCTCTTTGTCCTTTGAATAAGTCCATTTTAGTGCACTGAGAAAATGCTAAACTGTCCGTGTAACCACTAAGTAACAAGGACTGCCCAAATCATTCTGGCTGGACAGGTCCTTTCACAAGTAGACATTTAGAATAAACAAATACAATCACAATAATTACTTCAGAAATATATTCTCTCCCACGAAACATCCCTTGATGTAAATAATATATTTGTCCCTATAATATTGTAAACTAGGCAACCAACAGTATTAACAATGGCAACTAATGAAAACACATGGAATAGAGTAACAAGAAAAGGTGTTACGCACCTTCTGTAACTTTAGGCAGTTCTGGAGAGTAAAAAGGTATGAAAAAAGCAGAGGAAAGTAAGCAAAGAATATTAGCTGGGTAGAAAAGTATACAGGCTTAACTCTTAAAATACTACCCATATATCATTTGAACTTTATGCTAAATTAAGGTTCAAAAGATAACATCAAAATCAACTACCAAGGGGGAAGTTTTATAAAAAGCTAAGTTTCCAATGTTTATTTCTTAATCTTTTCCTGATAGTGACGAAAAATGTATTTATCTTTCTAATTTCTCTCTATCTTTTAAGAAACAACACTAAACAACCCTTAGACAACTGGAAAAGAAATAATTTCCTGGGAGTTATTTTTAGGTCAGTTGTGACTCATGCATTTAGTCTAGTTACATTAGTCAAGGCCCCAAAGCTTTACCCAGACACTCCCTCACAAAAGATTAGTCACAAATATTGTTAGAAAGGGCAAAGTTGAGTCAAGTGACAAAGCACACAAGGTATCAGCTCAACCTGGCATTTAAGGATTCAAGTCAAAGATATTTTTTAAAATACAGCTACAGGTAAAAGAATGACAAAGAACAGGCCATACAAAAACTTTACTCTCCTTTAACTGCTAACAAAGTCCTCTTTAAAAACCTTATTATCTGAGAAGTTCCAATTATTTAACTCAAACATTCAATCATCACTAACAAAAACTACCAAATTTGCTGGCATTTATAATTTGAAATCTTACTTGGATGATTACTGAACTCTTAAGCAGAGGTGATAATATTTTTTGTTTTCTAATATCACCCCAAATCTTGGAGACATTTTTTTAATGGCAATTAATGGCCATGATTTCAAGGCCTATTAAAACAAGTTTGCAGACATTAATAAAGCTATTCCCTAAGCTACAGTAAACCAAAGCAACAGTTATTGATGTATAAAAAGTGATTTTCAAAATGAGATTCTTAAGACCCTTATCCTAACAAAATATACCGGTACAAAATAAATCTTATGTTACCAATAAATAACATCTGGAAATACACATTGTTTGAAAACAGAACAGCAAGCGTGTGAATCATTGACTGATCAGAATGTTCAACCCTAAAATGGTAAATTAAAGCCATTTAACCAAATTAAACCACAATTCAAGGTATGAAAAATTACCATCAATTTCTTGAATTTCATTGCTTCAACAACTCAATTGCCAAGATGCTAAGGACCAAGGTTGGTGAGATGGCAACCCTGGGGGTTCCTATGTAAGTCCAGCCCAGCTGTCAGGTGTGACTTGCCTCTGCCAGTTTCCAGCATCAAGCCTAAAACCAGTAGCAGGCTTAGTAACTAATAAGAGCTGGAAAAGAAGACCACATTGGAGGAGAGAAAGGTCCATGGTCAAACTGAAAAAGGAGTAAGTAAAACAAGACAGAGAAATGACAGAGGCAAGTAATTAAATAAGTTAATAGTTTGAAGCATCTGAAACTGCCAACTTTTTAAATTAAAATAGCTGAATATTGGCAATTTCAGATGTTCCATCCTGACAGAATAGACACTTCTATTTTTAAATGCTAATATACAACTTAAGACAAATCTAAGTTTTTTTCTCAATAAAGAGTAATAAGAACTCTGTTCAGTCCCATGCCAGCAGCCACTTAAAACTGCAGATTGCATCCATAAAGCATACTGAACTATTTTCTTACAATATTTATGTCTTTATGAAAGAAATTTTAAAAGTATAAAATCTCATCGTATACTTTTGATAATTATTGGTGGGATTTCTGTCTTTTAACACAAAATAATACACAGAACATTCCAAAAGGTACATTGATCAAAAATATCTTATTTCATATCTAAGAATTTTATCCTGATAACATAGTATCTGTTATTTATTGAGCACTTACTATATACCCAGCATTAGTCTCATCATTATTTGTACATTAAGAATTTAATCCTCATAACCCTGTGGGTAGATCCATATTATTGCATCCATTTCTGAGATAAGGGAAACTGAAATACAGAGACCAAGTAACTATACAAAGTCCTATAGACAGCAGGTGGCAAAACCAGGATTTTAACTTAGGCAGGCTGATTCCATGCACACACTCTGCATTAAAATATTGCTATAAGAATATTCATTCCAGAGCTGTTTAAAATAAGCAAAGATTGGAAAATTAAACATAAATGATAAATTAAGTAAATTATGGTATAATAGAATACTACAGTGTTATTAAAAATAATGCTGGGGTAAGTAATAACATAAAAACATTCATAATATATTATATGAAAAAGTATGTTAGGAAACAGAATGTAAATTTATCTTTCTTAAAGTATTTAAATATGCATAGTAAAAACACTAAACAAATACCTAATGAAATGTTAATAGTAGTATCCTCTGAGGAGTAAGATTATAAGTGATTTTTATAAAATCACTTATAATTTAATGTATTAAATTAATGTATTTAATGTAAATTAATGTAATTAATATAATTTAATAATTAATGCAAATTAATGTAATTAATATAATTTAATGTATTTAATGTATTAATATTCTACAATAAACAAGTATCATTTTAGCCATAAAAAATTGTTACTCTTCCTTACAATATAAGGTAATTCAGTATTCTAATTACTTTAAATAATGTCAAATTATATATTCAATTAAAGATACCCTAGATTTTACATATACATTTTTATCCAACTTTACCTTCCAAAAGCTGTGAACTAACATTGACAAAATCAATTTTCTTCCGAAGATATCGCTGATTCAATTTCCAAATACACGAAATAAATGCATTTTTTTCAGCAGTGCTGCTGGCAACCCATTTATATATTTTTTCAAAATGTAAATCAAATTCAGGACTTTCCTGAAATAGAAATATACAAAAGATATTATTGATGATATCCCTTTTCATTATCAGCATAAACTTTTTATTAAAAAAGAGAACTGAAGCTGTTCTTAGAAAAAAAAAATGATCATTAAAAGTCAGCTATGTAAGGCTGGGTACAGCAGCTCATGCCTGTAATCCTAGCATTTTGGGAGGCTGAGATGACAGAGTCACTTGAGGACAGCCTGGGCAACATAGCGAGAATCTTGTCTCTACAAAAAAAATTAAGAAGAAAAAAAATTAGCTGGGCGGGCGGCGCCTGTGGCTCAGTCGGTAAGGCTCCAGCCCCATATACCGAGGGTGACGGGTTCAAACCCGGCCCCCGCCAAACTGCAACCAAAAAATAGCCGGATGTTGTGGTGGGTGCCTGTAGTCCCAGCTACTCGGGAGAATCGCTTAAGCCCAGGAGTTGGAGGTTGCTGTGAGCTATGTGAGGCCACGGCACTCTACCGAGGGCCATAAAAGTGAGACCCTGCCTCTACAAAAAAAAAAAAAAATTAGCTGGGCATGGTAGTACATACTTGTAGTCCCAGCTACTCAGGAGGCTGACGTAAGAGGATCATTTGAGCTCAGAGGTTGGCAGGTGCAATGGGTTACGTGACCACTGCACTCCAGCCTGGTTGACAGAGGGAGACTCGGTCTCAATAAAAAAAAAAAAAAAAGTCAGCTAAGTGACCTGAAGAGTTCAGAGAACTCAATTTATACATCAACTAAGTGACCTGAAGAGTTCAGAGAACTCAATTTATACAAAAACTTTGCTTATCACCCAAAAAATCTAGATGAAAACAACATACTACTATGGTCCTTTTCTTCCTGTGCCCTCCAATCTATGAGTAGAATGGCTTTGTGGCTCAGCTTCCTCATCAGTAAGATGACAAGGAACGCTGGTTTTAACATGGACCTAATTTTTCTTTTCAAATTGCCTACAGAATTTTAGAAATCACACCTTTTCTTTGATAACGTGCTATTAACTCATAACTGTGATTTGCTACTAACTCCTTAACAAAGGCTTTATCTTCTAATCATAACGTATGAGAAAAAAATATAATCTACACCCTGGCATACTTTCTAAGAATAAACGGGGTGAAAAGAAGGGAATGCTTCTAATTGTTTTCTATTTTGATAATATAGAATGATTAAAGGCAGTTCAAAAGTCAAAGATACTGGTAGGGCCTTAAAGTTCTTTCAAGTGACAAAGAAGTTCGACCATTCTCAGAGAATTACACCATGCTTTCTACGTGTCGCTTAAGTCATGTTATAGGAGTTAATTCCAGCCCAGGCTAATATTTCCAACCTTCAAATGTAGAACTACTTAACTATTACATATAAAAGAAAAACTTATGGATGTACACTTTTCTTCATATTCAAGGAATTACAAAGTAGGCTCAAATGTTCTTAATATTCCACAAATAGAGGGATAATAACATATTTGATTCATTTAAAGAGTTATTTAGAGGGAACAAAATATAAACTAAAGGTAAGGGAATCAGACTTTTACTGTGAGGAATTGGAACACTGTAGGGATCAGGACTTAACCTTTGGTACAACAATCATATTACAGTAGCATGGAACTTCTAATTAGTTCCATTTATGGCTTAATAAACAGAATCGAAACATCAAAAAATTAAAAACGTGCATTTACAATGAAAAGGTAATTACATTATTACTTATAAAAATGATCTAAGAGTATTGGCAGCTAATATGAAACTTGATGGGAAATGTTATCTTCCTGGGAGTATTTCCCATAATGCCATCAAAGATGCTGAGTGCTCCAGTGGCAACACTTACACAAATCAATGTGTGATACTAAATGGCTAATGTTAGGCTATATATAAAAATTTTATGTTTTATATCCATATATAGTATACACACACCAAGTTGCCTACATAAAATAAAAAAAAAATCTATTAACCAGGTTGGCAATGAGGCATCAGCTGTGAGAATGCATCAAATAAGCATTCACCAACATTAGTGAATTATGCAAGTAAACAGGGTTGTGAAGTGCAAAACTACTGAAGAGAAAAAGGATTTTTTTTTATAAAGATGCATTTTTTTTAAAAGCCCTTACAAGTATTTTCTGTTAAACAGAAAACTACCCCAAAAGTCTCCACCCTTGATCCCTCCCATGGTAACAGAATTCAGGAGAAGTATGCCTAAAATACTTAAAGAAAACGTGTTATCTGCGTTTGGAAGAAATCTGAATTGTACAGTTACGCAGGGCTCTCCAACACTTTTTGCTGCTTTTTGGGCACCTGTTATTTTATCTAGATTTCTGATCCTCAGTGTTTTGTATAAAAATAAGAATAAACCCAGAATTTTATCACATTGCTTTACAAAGGTAGCCTTTTTACTTCTTTGTGCCCTTTTAATAAATGTGTAGGACTGTAGATGTAAGTCAAAGTGTGCCTATAGTTTCATTAGTGTATAAGTCTTGCTATTAATCCTATCAACAGTACAGTGGTGTGGGGATTCCCTAGTACTCTGGAGGGGCCAGAGGGATAGGGTCATAGGGGAGGAAGAGGAGGTAACATCTAATTTAATAAAAGAAGGTTTACTTTATTTCCTTGAAAGAGAGAATCACTGTGAAAAGCCTTGAACCGTCAGAAAAACCAACGAACCTTTAATGTGATTATCACATTATTCAACTTTCTTGGAATTTGAATGTGGCTTAAATATAAGGCACAAGGTTTATATTCTTATAAGTTTTATTCTTTAATTTCCTTAAAATAAGGTTTATAATCCACTATCACTTTCTTTACTTGAACCACAAACAAAGCCAAGGCTTTAAGAGGCCATTTTGGCTGCCTCAGGTGGTGATTCTACTAAGGAAAACTCACTATGGTTATATTATACATGATTCTGATTAAAAAAAAATTAATTCACATACCCCTTTAAAATCCATCCCAACTTATGGATTTTATATGAAACATACTTAACCTAAATACATAAACGTACAGAGTATGTTATTTTGTTCATATTCAAGGTTATTTTGTTCTAGTTTATGTAGCTTGTGCATAAACATAACTATAGCTTAAAAAAAGCAAAAACAATAAAATAAACATACATATGTATTTATTTTTAGTAATCCAAGAGTTGTGGGTACAAGATTTGGAGGTTATATAATACCTTTTAGACTAATTCTTCGTTAACTGGTAGACCAGCAGTCACAAAACAAGTTTAGATCATCTTAAAATTAAAAAAATAATAAAATGAAAGACACCTTCTAAATACAGGTCAAAGAACGAAGAAAACATACTTTGATGGCATCTTTGGCGTCTACCACAGCGAGGTCTCGAAGGGCCCATGCGACCTGCCTTTTGTAGCAATCGCCCTTGTCAGACTTCTTGACTTTGACCACCTTCACCTGCACCGGGCGCTCAGTCGTCACTGCCGAGTGAAATACGTACTCATTCATTCTTCATTCACTCATTGCAAATATACTTCTCACGTCCTAGATCCTTTAACTGCTAAGACTGAGGAACATACAGAACCCTAACAGATGCAGCTAAGTCACACCAGATGGTCTAAGGCAGGTTCCTTGAGAAATAAAGCTTCAGACCAGTTTTAAAGGAAGAATCTGAGGTAAAATCTGAAGAACTGACATATGTAAAATCCGACAGGCTTGACAGAGCATTAATACATTTCAAAGAACAACAATAAACAGCTCAATACCCAACATAGATATCACATGTAGTAAAGTGGATGGAAATAAAGTTACTAAGAAAGAACAAGGTCATATGATAAAGGGGGGCTATTAAAGGATCTTAATTAAGGAAATGACATGCTCTAATTTCCAGTTTCTAAAAATTAATCTACCAGCAAAATAGAGGGAGAACCACAGCAAATGCTAGTTCATTTTTCAAAGTGGTTTTTTTTTAAAAAATTCTCTAAAAAATATAATTTGTCAAAACTGATTCAAGAAACAGAAAATTCTATAACAATTAAAGAAATTACATTGGTAAGTAAAAATCTTCCCTTACCACCTCCCCCCCAAAAAACTAGTTCAACACAATTTTACTGGTATCATTTGCCAGGCTTTCAAGAAATGAATCATTCCAAACACACACAACTATTCCAGTGTATAGAAAATAGAGGAATGGGGATCAGGCAAGGTGGCTCATGCCTGTAATCTGGGAGACCGAGATGGGTGGATTGCCTGAGCTCACAGGTTTAAGACCAGCCTGAGCTAGAGTGAGACCCCATCTTTAAAAATAGCTGGGCGTTGTGGCGGGCACCTGTAGTCCCAGCTATCTGGGAGGCTGAGGTAAGAGAATCGCTTGAACCCAAGAGCTGGAGGTTGCTGTGAGCTATGATACCATGGCATTCTACCAAGGACAACATGATGAGACTCTGTCTCAAAAAAAAAAAAAGAAAGAAAGAAAGAAAATGGAGGAATGCTCCCTATTTTATAACTATGGTTATAAAGCCAGGCAAAGATAGCATAAACAGAAAATTACAGAATCATGTAACTAATGAATACAGACACAACATCTCAACAAATGTAGTACTGCATTGGCAAACCAAGGATATATACAAAAGATAAATTCTCCATTTCACCAAATCTAAGATGCACTTTTTATCTCCACATTTAAAAATCTCTGAAATCAGGGTTAAGTCTTAACAATCAATGCAATAACATAGCATTTTTTTGTAGTAGCTAAAATTATAATATATGGTATAATCAATGGCATACTTTATTCTAAGAAGAAAATTTATCAGTTGAAAAAACCAAGTACAATTACTAACCACACTAACAAATTAAAGGAGAAAATTATACGATAACCTCAATGATATGAAAATACTTGACAGGCCAGGTGCGGTGGCTCACTCCTATAATCCTAACACTAGGGGAGGCCGAGAATTCACTCAGGTGAATTGCCTGAGTTCAGGAGTCTGAGAGCAGCCTGAGCAAGAGTGAAACCCATCTCTACTAAAAATGGCAAAACCTAGCCAGGCACCTGAAGTCCCACATCGGGAGACTGAGGCAAGAGGTTCCCTTGAGCCCAGGACCTTGAGGTTGCTATGAGCTGTGCTTACATCATAGCACTCTACCCAGAGTGACAGAGTGAGACTCTGCCTCAAAAAAAAAAAAAAAAGGCACTTGATAAAACTCGACATCTATTCATGATTAAAAGAAAGAAAAAATGTGTATGAAGCCAGAATAGAAACTAGCCAACTAAAGCAGCAAAAATAAATTAAAAAATACAAAGATGGTAAAGTTAAGCAAGTTTAGCAAGACTGACATCCAGATTAAAAAAAAAAAAAAAAAAAATTACATTTTAGGATTCTAACAACAAATGATTTAAAAAATGTATTAATGTTAATAAAGGCTATTACGTATGATTATACCAAACAATCTAAGAATAAATAAATATCTAGGAATAAATGCAACAACATATGTTTAAAAACTTTGGAGAAAACGGTGAACCTTATAGGATGGCACATGAAGATTCAATTTCATAAAAATGCAAGTTCCCTCCAAATTGAACGCTAAGTAAAACAATTCCAATCAAAATCCCAATATCGGAAACTTGATAAGATGATCCAAAAATTCAGGTGAAAGAGTAAAAAACAAAAACAAAATATAAGAGAAAACCAAGAAACAGACACACTCAATGAACAGCAAAATCACAAAGCATTTAGAAGATAATTCAGGAGAATATTTTTATGACTGCATAAAAGATACATGGGAAGGATAGCTAAGACACCAAAAGGGGAAGCGATAAAAGATCAAACTAATTAATTCTATTGAATTAAAATTACAATTTTCGTTAAAAGCCATCATAAAAAGTAAAAAGGCAAGCCATAAACCAGGGTGCATACAACCAACAAAAGATTACTCAAAAAACTTGTACAAATCAGTAAAAGGATAATCAAAACAGTTTTTCAAAAAAGCAAAAAAGGTTTAAATTGGTAAATTTAAGGAAACTAAATGACTAAGAAATTCATGAAAAGATACCCAACCTTATTATTAACCAGGGAAATGCGATTTAAAACCACAATGAGCTATTATTTCACTCCGATCAAACTGGCAATAATTAACAGTCTCCCAAACCAAGTGTTGGGAAGATTAGATGCTATAAAAAAGAAAAACTGAAACAAAACAAAACAAGTACCCCTAGGGTGTATGGAAACCAAAACACATACCTAGAACAACTACTTTTGAAAATAGCATTAGAGGAGGCGGAGCAAGATGGCAGCCGAGTAACAGCTTCCTTGCATCTGGGCACCGTTTGAGTCTGGGGAGATAGGAATCCAGGCATCTCTGGCTGGTGGGATCTGCCTATCATCACCCCTGAGAGGATACAGGGAGTAGGCGAGAGACTTCTGGACCTCAAGAGGAGGACTAAAACAGTGGAAAACCAGCAAGTGGTCGCGTGTGTTCAATCCGTCTAAACCCGCCCGCAACTTCCACAGGCACGAGAAGTTAAAGAGCAAGAGGAAGTGAAAGGAAAATTAGGGCAAGGAAACAGATAAAAGAAATCACTCATGAGGAAGAATCAGCAGAAAACTCCAGGCAACATGAAGAACCAGTCCAGAACAACCCTGCCAAGGGACCATGAGGTACCTACTGCGGAGGATTCCACCTATACAGAAATGTTAGGAATGACAGAAAGGGAATTTAGAATACACATGTTGAAAACAATGAAAGAAATGATGGAAACAATGAAGGAAACTGCTAATAAAGTGGAAATTAACCAAAAGGAAATTCAAAAACAGAATCAAATAAGAGATGAACGATATGAAGAATATAAAAAGGATATAGCAGAGCTGAAGGAAATGAAACAGTCAATCAGGGAACTTAAAGACGCAATGGAAAGTATCAGCAACAGGTTAGACCATGCAGAAGAAAGAATTTCAGAGGTAGAAGACAAAGTTTTTGAGATAACTCAGATAGTAAAAGAGGCAGAAAAGAAGAGAGAGAAAGCAGAACGTTCCCTGTCAGAATTATGGGACTTTATGAAGCGTTCCAACATACGAGTTATAGGAATTCCAGAAGGGGAAGAAGAATGCCCCAGAGGAATGGAAGCCATAGTAGAGAATATTATAAAAGAAAATTTCCCAAATATCACCAAAGATTCTGACACACTGCTCTCAGAGGGCTATCGGACCCAGGTCGCCTCAACTCTAACCGAGCTTCTCCAAGACACATTGTGATGAACCTGTCCAAAGTCAAGACAAAAGAAAAGATTCTGCAAGCTGCCAGGAGTAAGCGCCAGTTGACCTACAGGGGTAAATCCATCAGAGTGACCGCAGACTTCTCTAATGAAACTTTCCAAGCAAGAAGACAATGGTCATCTACCTTTAATCTACTTAAACAGAACAATTTCCAGCCCAGAATTCTGTACCCTGCTAAGCTAAGCTTCAAAATTGACGGAGAAATCAAATCATTTATGGATATACAAACATTGAGGAAATTCGCCACAAGACCAGCTCTACAGGAAATACTTCAACCTGTTCTGCACACTGACCACCACAATGGATCAGCAGCAAAGTAAGAACTCAGAAATTAAAGGACAGAACCTAACCTCCACACTGATGCAAAAGATAAAACTAAGCAATGGCCTCTCACAAAATAAGACAAATAGAATACTACCACACTTATCAATTATCTCAATAAATGTTAATGGCTTGAATTCCCCACTGAAGAGACATAGATTGGCTGACTGGATTAAAAAACACAAGCCATCTATTTGCTGTCTGCAAGAAACACACCTGGCTTCAAAAGACAAATTAAAGCTCCGAGTCAAGGGTTGGAAGACAATTTTTCAGGCAAATGGAATTCAGAAGAAAAGAGAAGTTGCAATCTTATTTTCAGATACATGTGGATTTAAAGCAACTAAAGTCCAAAAAGACAAAGATGGTCACTTTATATTGGTCAAGGGAAAAATACAACAAGAAGACATTTCCATTCTAAATATCTATGCACCCAATTTAAATGCTCCCAGATTCTTGAAACAGACCTTACTCAGTCTGAGCAATATGATATCTGATAATACCATAATAACAGGGGACCTTAACACTCCTCTTACAGAGCTGGACAGATCCTCTAAACAGAAATTAAGCAAGGATATAAGAGATTTAAATCAGACCCTAGAACAACTGTGCTTGATAGATGCATATAGAACACTCCATCCCAAAGATAAAGAATATACATTCTTCTCATCACCCCATGGAACATTCTCCAAAATTGATCATATCCTGGGACACAAAACAAATATCAACAGAATCAAAAGAATTGAAATTTTACCTTGTATCTTCTCAGACCATAAGGCACTAAAGGTGGAACTCAACTCTAACAAAAATGCTCGACCCCACCCAAAGGCATGGAAATTAAACAATCTTCTGTTGAATAACAGATGGGTGCAGGAAGAAATAAAACAGGAAATCATTAACTTCCTTCAGCATAACAACAATGAAGACACAAGCTACCAAAACCTGTGGGATACTGCAAAAGCAGTTTTGAGAGGAAAATTCATCGCTTTAGATGCCTACATTCGAAAAACAGAAAGAGAGCGCATCAACAATCTCACAAGAGATCTTATGGAATTGGAAAAAGGAGAACAATCTAAGCCTAAACTCAGTAGAAGAAAAGAAATATCCAAAATCAAATCAGAGATCGATGAAATTGAAAACAAAAGAATCATTCAGAAAATTAATGAAACAAGGAGTTGGTTTTTTGAAAAAATAAATAAAATAGATAAACCATTGGCCAGATTAACGAGGAATCGAAAAGTAAAATCTCTAGTAACCTCAATCAGAAATGATAAAGGGGAAATAACAACTGATCCCACAGAGATACCAGAGATCACCTCTGAATACTACCAGAAACTCTATGCCCAGAAATTTGACATGTGAAAGAAATGGATCAATATTTGGAATCACACCCTCTCCCTAGACTCAGCCATGAAGAAACAGACCTCCTGAACAGACCAATTTCAAGCACTGAGATCGAAGAAACAATAAAAAATCTTCCAACCAAAAAATGCCCTGGTCCAGATGGCTTCACACCAGAATTCTATCAAACCTTCAAGGAAGAGCTTATTCCTGTACTGCAGAAATTATTCCAAAAAACTGAGGAAGAAGGAATCTTCCCCAACACATTCTATGAAGCAAACATCAGCCTGATACCAAAACCAGGAAAAGACCCAAACAAAAAGGAGAATTTCAGACCAATCTCACTCATGAATATAGACGCAAAAATTCTCAACAAAATCCTAGCCAATAGATTACAGCTTATCATCAAAAAAGTCATTCATCATGATCAAGTAGGCTTCATCCCAGGGATGCAAGGCTGGTTTAACATACGCAAGTCTATAAACGTTATCCACCATATTAACAGAGGCAAAAATAAAGATCAATAGATGCAGAAAAAGCATTTGATAAAATCCAGCATCCTTTTCTAATTAGAACACTGAAGAGTATAGGCATAGGTGGCACATTTCTAAAACTGATTGAAGCTATCTATGACAAACCCACAGCCAATATTTTACTGAATGGAGTAAAACTGAAAGCTTTTCCTCTTAGAACTGGAACCAGACAAGGTTGTCCTCTGTCACCTTTACTATTCAACGTAGTGCTGGAAGTTCTAGCCAATACAATTAGGCAAGACAAGGAAATAAAGGGAATCCAAATGGGAGCAGAGGAGGTCAAACTCTCCCTCTTTGCTGACGATGTGATCTTATACTTAGAGAACCCCAAAGACTCAACCACAAGACTCCTAGAAGTCATCAAAAAATACAGTAATGTTTCAGGATATAAAATCAATGTCCACAAGTTAGTAGCCTTTGTGTACACCAATAACAGTCAAGATGAGAAGCTAATTAAGGGCACAACTCCCTTCACCATAGTTTCAAAGAAAATGAAATACCTAGGAGTATACCTAAAGAAGGAGGTGAAGGACCTCTATAAAGAAAACTATGAAATCCTCAGAAAGGAAATAGCAGAGGATATTAACAAATGGAAGAACATACCATGCTCATGGATTGGAAGAATCAACATTGTTAAAATGTCTATACTTTCCAAAGCAATCTACTTATTCAATGCCATTCCTATCAAAATACCAACATCGTACTTTCAAGATTTGGAAAAAATGATTCTGTATTTTGTATGGAACCGGAAAAAACCCCGTATAGCTAAGGCAGTTCTCTGTAACAAAAATAAAGCTGGGGGCATCAGCATACCAGATTTTAGTCTGTACTACAAAGCCATAGTGCTCAAGACAGCATGGTACTGGCACAAAAACAGAGACATAGACACTTGGAACCGAATTGAAAACCAAGAAATGAAACTAACATTTTACAACCACCTAATCTTTGATAAACCAAACAAGAACATACCTTGGGGGAAAGACTCCCTATTCAATAAATGAAGTTGGGAGAACTGGATGTCTACATGTAAAAGACCGAAACTGGACCCACACCTTTCCCCACTCACAAAAATTGATTCAAGATGGATAAAGGACTTAAATTTAAGGCATGAAACAATAAAAATCCTCCAAGAAAGCATAGGAAAAACACTGGAAGATATTGGCCTGGGGAAAGACTTCATGAAGAAGACTTCCATGGCAACTGCAACAACAAAAATAAACAAATGGGACTTCATTAAACTGAAAAGCTTCTGTACAGCTAAGGAGACAATAACCAAAGCAAAGAGACAACCTACACAATGGGAAAGGATATTTGCCTATTTTCAA
Organism: Nycticebus coucang; assembly: GCF_027406575.1. Lineage (NCBI taxonomy): Eukaryota > Metazoa > Chordata > Mammalia > Primates > Lorisidae > Nycticebus > Nycticebus coucang. The sequence goes on from NC_069802.1 coordinate 545,451, forward strand.
TCAGACAAAAGCTTGATAACTAGGATCTATAGAGAACTCAAATTAATCCACATGAAAAAAGCCAACAATCCCTTATATCAATGGGCAAGAGACATGAATAGAACTTTCTCTAAAGACGACAGATAAATGGCTAACAAACACATGAAAAAATGTTCCTCATCTCTATATATTAGAGAAATGCAAATCAAAACAACCCTGAGATATCATCTAAGGGTTGAGAACGGCCCACATCACAAAATCTCAAAACTGCAGATGCTGGCGTGGATGTGGAGAGAAGGGAACACTTTTACATTGCTGATGGGACTGCAAACTAGTACAACCTTTCTGGAAGGAAGTATGGAGAAACCTCAAAGCACTCAAGCTAGACCTCCCATTTGATCCTGCAATCCCATTACTGGGCATCTACCCAGAAGGAAAGAAATCCTTTTATCATAAGGACACTTGTACTAGACTGTTTATCGCAGCTCAATTTACAATCGCCAAAATGTGGAAACAGCCTAAATGCCCACCAACCCAGGAATGGATTCACAAGCTGTGGTATATGTATACCATGGAATACTATTCAGCCATTAAAAAAAATGGAGACTTTACATCCTTCGTATTAACCTGGATGGACGTGGAAGACATTATTCTTAGTAAAGCATCACAAGAATGGAGAAGCATGAATCCTATGTACTCAATTTTGATATGAGGACAATTAATGACAATTATGGTTATGGGGGGGAAACAGAAAGAGGGAAGGAGGGAGGTGGGTGGGGCCTTGGTGTGTGTTACACTTTATGGGGGCAAGACATGATTGCAAGAGGGACTTTACCTAACAATTGCAATCAGTGTAACCTGGCTTATTGTCCCCCCAATGAATCCCCAACAATAAAAAGAAAATAGTATTAGAGTGGAAATGATCATTCACATACCTATGACTCAACCACTCCACACCCAGGGTCTACCTTAGCAAATTCCTGCCTGTGTTCACAAGTTCACAACGTTCTCCAATAGCAAAACCTGGAAACAAGGCTGATGTTCATCACTAGAGAGCTGGTAAGTAAACTGTGGTGCACTCAAACCATAGAATACTAGATACTACATAGCAATGTATACGAAAGAACAAAAATAAAACTCATGAATGTAAACGCATCCCAAGTAGCTGAAATACTTTTATAAAATCTCTATTTTAGGGGTGGCGCCTGTGGCTCAAAGGGAAAGGGTGCCAGTCCCATATGCTGGAGGTGGTGGCTTCAAACCCAGCCTCGGCCAAAAAAAAAAAACACTACAAAAAAAAAAAGAAATCTCTATTTTATTCATATGCATATTTGTGTGTATATATTACTATTTTCTTTTCTTTTTTTTGAGACAGAGTGTCACTCTGTCATCCAGGTTAGAGTGCCATGGCCTCAGCCTAGCTCACAGGAACCTCAAACTCCTGAGCTCAAGTGATCTTCCTGCTCAGCATATCCAAGTAGATGGAAAAAGTCACAAATGAATACAAGCACCATGATTCAGTTTATGTGAAATCAAAGGCATGCAAAACTAAACAAGACGTTTGAAATTACAAATGTATGTAGTGATATGATAAGGAAAAGCAAGGAAATAGTAAACCAAAATTCTGGATACCAATCACCTCTTAATGGGGGGCAGGGAAGGAACGTAATCAAAGAAGGGCATAAGGGAGACCTCAAAGGCAACAGAACATTCTTTTTACACCACAGTGAGTACCCAAGTATGTTTAGTCTTTATACCTATATATGTTACAGAAAAAATTTTGTATCTATTCAGTATTTAATAAAAACAACTAAAAAATGAATTTTTTGACCCAACAATCTTTCCAATTATAGAGACAATGAGAATATTTAAAACAAAAAAGAAACGTCCTCTAAGGAATAAAAGAATACCAAACAAGTACTTTTTCTTACTGAATACCCCACCTGTGGCACACAAAAAGCAGTTCTTTTTCTTTTTGCCTGCTTTGCAGACATTCACAATGCTTAGCAGACGTTCGTCATTTGGTGTAAAAATGTCTCTTTGTAAAGCATGTTTGATTGCTGTCATCTTTTCTCAGCTGCAAAAAATTAGAATATAGATATTAAGTTCTTTCTCAAAATCATCCCACCTTATACTATTCTATTTATGATTTTAAAAGATCTTATTTTGATGATTTAATACATTAATACACCTGTATCATAAAAACATAAAGCTGTAAATTAGGAAATTAGAAAACCAGTGTTATCAAACTCTGAAATATTTGGAAGTGCTCACCAAGTACTATTAACACACAAGATTTAAGGAAAAAAATATATAAAACCTATATTCAGTCCTTAAAATATAGTCTCTATTATAACTCAACAACAGAAAAAATGACCTAATTGAAAACTAAATGAAAAATATGAATAGATTTCCTCCAAAGACATACAAATGGCCACAAGCATGTGAAAAAATGTTCAACATCATCAGTCATCAGGGAGCTGCAAAGCAAAACAGCAATGAGATGCCTGCCACTTTATACTCACCAGAATGGCTAAAATCAAAAAGACAAAAAATGACAAGTGTGCTGAAGATATGGAGAAAATGGAGCTCTCATATAATCCTTGCAGGATTATAAAATGGTACAGCTACTTTGGAAAACAGTTTGGTGGTTTTGTAAAAAGTTAAACATCAGGTTATCATATGACCCAGAAATTCCACTCCTGAGAGAACTGAAAACATATGTCCACACAAAAACCTGCACATCAATGTTCACAGCAGCATTATTTGCAATAGCCAAAGAGTAGAAACAGCCCAAAAGTCCATCAGCTGGTAGATAAGCAAAATGTGACGTATCCACACAGTGGAATATTATTCAGCAAACAAAAAGGGCAAAAAGAAAAAAAAAGGAAATTAAGTACTGGCACATACACAACACTGAGTAATCTTGAAAACATTATACTAAGTGAAAAGGGCCTGATACAAAAGGTCACATATTTTGTGATTCGATTTATATGTCCAGAATGGGAAAATCCATGGACAGAAAGATTAATAGATGCCAGGGGCTGGAGGGAAAAGAGAAATGCCTGCTAATGGGTATAGAGTTTCTTTTGAGTGTTACAGAATATTCCTGAACTAGAAAGTAATAGTGGTTGTACAATCTTGTGAATATACTAAAAATTATACAATTATACAATAGTATAATTTCAATTATATAATTGAAAAGGGTGAATTTTCCTTTTCTTCATCTAACTCAGTGTCTTTCAAACATCAACATAAGTTGAAGTACTTTTTTAAAATCTCTATTTTATTCATATACATATTTGTGTGTACATATTACTAATTTCCTTTTTTTTTAGACAGAGTGTCACTATGTCACCCAGGTTAGAGTGCCATGGCCTCAGCCTAGCTCACAGGAACCTCAAACTCCTTAGCTCAAGTGATCTTCCTGCCTCAGCACTCCAAGTAGCTGGGACTATATGCGTACACCATCATCCTTGGCTAATTTTTCTATTTTTAGTAGAGACAGAATTTTGCTCTTGCTCAAACTGGTCTTGAACTCCTAAGCTCAAGAGATCCTCCTGCCTTGGCCTCCCAGCATCTTAGGATTATAGGTGTGAGCCACCACACGCAGGCCTATTTGACCATTTAAAATTGGCCACATATTACTATTTTCCAATGCACACGCATAGTATTTCATACATGTAAGCTTGCCTAGGTCACTACCTCCTAAAATAATGTTTCTTTCTATGGGAAATGAAAAAATCACAAGTTTTAAATAAATTATTTACAAGGCATTTTTATAACAGAATGACCTTTGTAAGCTAGGCTATTTCTATATTTTACTCAATCTGTGAAACTTCTATCTCTGCTCCAACTCCCAAAATTGCTTTTCTCATAAAAATCACATCTTCCTACTGCCACCCTTCTTCCATCTCATCTGTCTTCTGATACCACCCTCCTTATTCTTTTTAAATTTTTTATTAAATCATAACTGTATACATTTATGGGGTACAATGTGATGACTTGATAAACAATGTGGAATGCTTAAGTCAAACCGATTAACATAACCACCCACTCACTTATTTTTTGTAGTAAGACATTTATAATTTACTCTTAGTTGTTCTGAAATGTACCCTTGCATTGTAGTTTGCTGGCAACTTCCTATTCTCTTAATCTATCTCACTTCTCCAAGCCTTACTTTTTCCCCAGCCCAGCCTGGAGGCAGAGCTTATTTCCCTATACCCACAGTATCCCCTTCAATAATTTTACCACGGTTGGAGCAGATCATCTGTTTTTCTTTAAAATCAATCTCCATAAACTGTATTTTTTCTCCACTTCTCATGGGCTACCAGATGCCACTATAAAAAGCAACATACCAGGGCGGCGCCTGTGGCTCAGTTGGTAGGGCGCCGGCCCCATATACCGAGGGTAGTGGGTTCAAGCCCGGCCCCGGCCAAACTGCAACCAAAAAATAGCTGGGCGTTGTGGTGGGCGCCTGTAGTCCCAGCTACTCGGGAGGCTGAGGCAAGAGAATCGTTTGAGCCCAGGAGTTGGAGGTTGCTGTGAGCTGTGTGAGGCACTCTACCGAGGGCCGTAAAGTGAGACTCTGTCTCTACAAAAAAAAAAAAAAAAAAAGAGCAACATACCCAGCCTGGCACAGTGGCTCATGCCTGTAACTGTAGCTCTTTGGGAGGCTGAGGTAGGTGTTACCACTTGAGCTCAGGAGTTCTAGACCAGCCTAACCAAGAGAGAGACCCTGTCTCTACTAATAATAGAAAAACTAGCTGGGCGTTGTAATCTCAGCTTCTGGCAGAGGCAAGGGGATCTCTTGAGCCCAAAGGTTTGAGGTTGCTGTGAGCTATGATGATTCCGTGGCATTCTACCCAAGGCGAAAGAGTACAACTCTGTCTAAAAAAAAAAAAAAAAACCCATGCTCACTGCTTGCATTAAAAATATCTAAATCCAGCCAAAGCTGGACTTTCAACAATTCTTTAATATGACTATTGTTGCAAATCCTTTTTACTCTTTCAGACCTCAACTCTAGTGTCAGCCTCCTCGCTCTCTGCAAATGACTTCACCCTCTACCTTGCAGAAAATATAGAAGCCATGAAGTACAACTCTCCCCAATTGCTCCATTTCTCGATAGCTTCACCATCCTAACCCCCATTTGACCTATAATAAAGTGACCATATTGTTAATCCCTTAATATGTTCTAGGCCTGCATGGGTCTAACCTGTGGCCTACGGGCTGCATTCTGATTTGGTGAGGACCTTTTTTGCTCATCTATGGTGCTAGATATCACAAAAAGCATGCACAGACCCTTTTTTCCGTTTTTTGCTAATTAGTGTTTGTGTATTTAATTTGTGCCACCAGATAACTCTTATTCTTCCAAAGTGTGGCTAACGGAAAAAGCGGTTGGACATTCCAGTATCTAGGGCCTTGACATTATATTAAGGCTCTATTCCATCTTAGGCTCAAAACTCACTGGACACTGGCCAGTTTACTTTTCTATCTCTGGGCTTTTGTCCATGTAATTTCCTTTTCCTGTAATTATTTTCCCTGGGAAATTCCAACTCATCTCTCGAATCATGCTAAAATTTTGCCTCTTCTGTAAAGTAGTCCCTCCTTCCCCACCCATGTACGAAGAATAATTTATTTTCTACTCCTCTAGCATTTCCGATCCACTCTGATAACAAAGCACTTAAGAATTGTATTCTCTAGCTAGTCATACTCTATCCCCCATTAAAAGTACTTCTTTGTAAGCAAGGGCCATACCTTAATCATCTGTGTATTCCTAGAACTTGGCAAAGTAGGCATTTAATAAATGCTTAAGTTAATTAACATGACAGTACCAAATAACAGCTACAGCTCCTCCAAGATTCCCCCTTTCCACCTTTCACATTGGTAAGCAAATGTCCATGTTCAAAATCTATCATTTTTGATTCCCTCCTCCATCACCAACATGAAATCTACCATATTCTGTGATTTCCCCCATCTATATATAATTTATACCTTTCTTTCTTTTCCCACTGCCAACACACTAACCCTGGTTCATATCAACTTTATTTAACACTACACCATTTGCTTATCTCCTGTAAGCTTCCAAGATCCAGAACAACAACCAAATAATCTTAAAACAGTTTCCATTACATCAAGACCTCACTCAACATTCCCCTCACATTCCCAAGTATTATACAAACTTTCCACTCCAAGTACTCTCTTCATTTGGGACTTTAAATCTTTCCTTAGGCACTTTCCCTGCAAGGAATATTATCTCCTCCCAATCCAAAACTTAGTCACACTTCATGTTTTACATTAAGTTGATTCAATAGAGATCCAGGGTGGGTTTGCTAAGTTCCCATCTAATGGGTAGAGTGTACTGGTAAATGGGGGTACTTCCTTGGTGAAGGTTGCAATTACAACCTTGTATTTCACAAACAATGTAACCTAATCATATGTATCCTCATATTAATCCAAAATTAAAAAAAAAATACTCATGGAACAGCAAATACATTAATATATAGATACAGACATAGTTAGATATAATTCTACATTTAAACTTATGAAGCAGAAATGCAAAAAAAATCAAAGAAAAAATGAGATAAAGGAGCAAATATAATATTTTTTTAAAAAACCTTAATCCAAATTGATCTCTCCTCTAAATTTCTACAGCACATATTACACTTATTAAACCAGTCAAACAATTGATATATAACTGACTTATCAGACTGTTAACTCCTGGATATCAAGAACTCTCTTAAAAGAGAACGAGAAGCCTGGACAATATGGTGAGACCCATCTCTACATAAATAAAGTTAAAAAAAAATTAGCTGGGAGTGGGTGGCATATGGCTGCAGTTCTAGCTGCTAAGGAAGCTGAGGCAGAAGGATGGCTTGAGCCTAGGAGCTGGAGGGTGCAGTGAGCTGCGACTCTGCCATTATACTCCAACCTGGGTGGCAGAGAACCTCTCCCTAAAAAAAAAAAAAAAAAGAGAGAGAGAGACAGAGAGAAAGAAAGTAGAAAGAACGGAGAGGGATGCTCGCTCTATCATCATTTGTGCCCTTAGTAGGTACTTAATACTTCTTGAGGTAACCTGAACTGAATGGTTAAGAACAGATCAAACGCATGACTAATAGTGTCCAACGTTCACCACACAGCCCCTCTCTGGTCAAAAGCAAAGACTGAGTGCACAGTAGGTGGTAAAACTGATGATGGACACATCAGAAATAATGAAAAGCAGCATGTGTCCCTCCACTCATTCAGCAAATACCCACGTCTGACAAGTGCAGGGCAACGTTATAGGGAACTGTGGTGAACATAACACAAGACGGCCTGGGTTTCCACGGCACCCACGTTCTACGAATCGAGTGATTAAGTATCCAGTCTTTACAGTACTCTTCTGTTAATCAGTGAATAAATCAGTCACTAGAGGTTCTCTAAAATTATTTTCCATGTCTAAGAACCCACGTCTAACCATGTTCCAAAGGCAGCCAGCCACTGCTTACTCTCTTGGTTCTTGCTTCCCTAAACTCAGTTTTGACCCTTACAGGGCGTGACGAGGAGCGAGTCGCAGCGCGCCTGCGGGTCCGGCCCACAGCTGTTGCGACATCCCAACACCTGGAGCTTTGTTGTCTAGAAAAGGAAACTGCACGAACGTAGAGACATGCACTTAAGAAATTTAGGAAAATACTGGATTTGGACAAATGGGAAGGCACTGTCACTCTCTCCTCTCCTGGTCCACACCAAAGAGCATACGACCAGTCTTGGGATAAAAACGAAATCTCTTTCCGATGGGCGGAACCGTACAGAGACGTGCGAACACGACCACTCCCAACTGCGTATGCTCCCCATGCCCCCAGGACAACAGGGGTGGAGGATGCTCCGCCAGCATGTAGCCCTTAACCCGGAAGGCCAGGGGAGCTTGGCCACCGGGACCCTGCAGCCTCCACAGACGCGGCGCCAGCTTGGCCGCAGTTGCCGCCGCTACCGGGCGGCGCGACCGAAGGCTTACCGCAAGGCCGGACCGAGCCCCACTCTGCCGAGGAAGGTCCTCTAAGACGGAGACGGCCACGGCCCGGGCGGCCGCTGCGCTCAGATTCGCCCCTTAATAAGGAGATGAACGAGAAGCTGCCGTCCCCCCACCACTTCCCATATGCGAGCACGTGACAAGCTCTACGCCGGAAGATGACCGGGTAGAGTAGCAAGCGTGGCGCCAGAAAAAAGGAAGCGGCAATAGACGCAGTGGGCGGGGCGGGGGCGGGCCCGCGATGGGCGTGGCCAGGAAAGGAAGGCGAGCCTCAGTGCAGGGCGTATCAAGAACAGGCAGGGGCGGGGCCTCTATCGGGCCAAGACTGACCAGGGGGAGGAGGATTTGATGCTGTTGTTTACTTTCTCTATAAGAGTTATTTATTCAGGTATTTGCAACAATTCATTTAAGGAGAGATTGGATTAAATGTCTTCTGTTTTGCATATTGTAAAGCTTAGTTAACGCTACATCCTTGCTGCTTAAACCTTGAAAAGCTTGAGTTAAATCAGAATCTCTGGGGGTGGGACCCAGACGTTAGTACTTCCTAGATGATTCTAATATGCAGCTGCAGCCGAGAACCATTGCCCTGATGACCTTGATACTCAAAGGATGGTCCATGAACCACCTGTTTGAGCATCATCTGGGACTTTTTAGGAAATGCAGTCTGTCTGGCTCATCTCAGATCCATTGAATCTGAAGTTGAGGGGGCATAAATGACGCCAGTATTGCTGGTTGCAAGGTAGATGATTTATTCCATCTTCCTGTACTGTTTTATGCCAGAAACTTTGATTCCAGGGACAGAGTTGATTTAGGCATGAATCTTATCTTGAAAGAGTTCACAATGTGGTCAAACTAGGCAAAGTGTAGATACACAGATACAAAAAATGCGACACAAAATAAGTGACCAAAGAAAGGCAAAGGTCAGATAAGTGTGCTGGGAATTCAAAGGAGCAATTTTTTTGCTCTTGCTCAACACAGCCCTTTACTAGAGGCTTCATGCATAAATAAATTTTTGCATTTATTCATTTGACGAATAATCACAGCCACCTCTATGCCAAGCCTTATGTTAGATGCTGGAGATACAAAAGCAGGGATCCCACTCAGGACAGCACACTCACTTACTGGGGAAACAGAATTAAATATGTGTAGATGGACAAATTACAGTCTGCTGAGTCTAACTCAACAATGAAGGTAGAGGAAAAGAGACTAAGGTACCATGGGAATGCAAAAGAGAGAGCAACTCACTCTACCAGGAATGGACTCAATGAGAAAGTGAAAAGTGAGCTGTGCAAAGTATCTTTCAATGTTTATCTGAAGGTATAATTTTGTGGGAAAAAATAGCAGAAATAGCAGGGAACGGTTTGTTACTAAGATTAATATGCTGAAGTAAGTGCTGCTTGGAATACTTTTCACTTTCATCCAATGACTTCCCTTTTAAGAGCAGGATCTGGTCCTGTCCATACAAAGACCCCTGAAGTTCTTTCTGCTTGGTCTGAGAACATTGGATATTGAACTGTGGGCACTCTTTATATGACAATTGCTTTTTTTTCCTATTATCTTTTATTTACTTGTATGTTTACAGCCATCCTCAAAGTTGGGAAATGAATTGCATTTCAGAAGCCTCTATCTCTTCTCTGAACTTCTGATTCGTGTGCCCACTGCCTGCTACCCAACATTTACAAATGGAGTCTCAGACTTATGTGTCCAAAAATTAAATTCTCCTCTCTCCTCTTTCCTCCTAGATTTCCCCCCAAAGTGAGGCTTATGTGCAATGGATTTTTTTTTTTTTTTTGTAGAAACAGAGTCTCACTTTATGGCCCTCGGTAGAGTGCCGTGGCCTCACACAGCTCACAGCAACCTCCATCTCCTGGGCTTAAGTGATTCTCTTGCCTCAGCCTCCCAAGTAGCTGGGACTACAGGCGCCTGCCACAACGCCCGGCTATTTTTTGGTTTTGCAGTTTGGCTGGGCCGGGTTTGAACCCACCACCCTCAGTATATGGGGCTGGCGCCTTACCGACTGAGCCACAGGCGCCACCCTGTGTAATGGATTTGACTGCAGTGAGCAAAAGTGAGGGAAGAGGAAAGCAAATGAAACTAGGAAGAGTGAGGAGCAGTCTAAGAATATGTTACTGAGCTAGTCATTGTTGGAATGTTTTCCCAAACCCTTAGGGCCTTCTACAAAGCTTTATGAAATGAGTCTCAGAACTGTTCACTGAAGGCAAGAATGGAGGAAGCATTTTTACATTGACTGCTATTGCCTTCGATCAAAGGTTAGTGCTCCTGGGCATCGACTGCTCCACACTCCAAATGGGGTGGTGATGGTGGATGCCAAACTGGACCCGCACAACCAGATCAGCACAACTTAGTGACAACCTGTTATAACATTTCTGATTCAAAAGTCAGTTTCCTGAATCAATTTTCCTAATCTATTTAAGGCAGTCATCTTTAGGGTGGAAGCTAAAGTTAGAAAACAATAAGATGAGAGACAGGAGGTGAAGGCTACACAGGACCTAAAAGGACCAGACCAGCTGTGTCAGGGCTAGCCTGGCTGAAGTGACTCCATCTTACTCTCATGACATGTGCTTTCCCTTTCAAGTCATCTACTTGTGTCTGCTGGGCTTTCTCACGTTAGATCCTTGTATAGTTTCCTCACTTCAACAGATTGCTTCTGCACATTTGCACTTAGGGTTTGGTGGGACTGAAAAGATCTAGCTCTAGTTTTCCCGAGGGAGAGTACTTCTCTGCCTCCCACTGCATGACCCTACAGAAGGCTAGCATCTGGGCTGCAACTCCCTACTGGCACTTTCCAGATATTTCACACCATGCTCTTATCCGTCATGAATCCTTCTAGCAGTGTAAGATCTGCTGGAATGAATGGCCTGAACATTAGGGCAACTTGCATCCCAGCCTTTCTAGGCAACATGTCCATGTGGTGGGCACTTCAGTTGTGTAGTAAGTTTGTTCCAGCAACCTTACTTCTGGGAGGCTCAGCCTAGTGGTCATAACAGGGGTAGCTATTGAGAAAAATTAGGTCATATTAAGAAGCATTTGCTTCAAGTGTATTCTTTGCAGCATTCCCAGATAAGGGAAATCTGGAAAACTATTGGTGTAGAAGATAAAAAAAAAAGAAAATCTGGGGGTTTAGGATTATAAGACCCATACCAGTGTCTCCATTCTAGATCTCAGAGTTCCATTATTTTTCTGTTAGGATTCTGTCTTAAAGGATGTTTCAAGGCTGTGCATTGGAACTCCCTAGCATGTATGCCGCTCTTATGATTAAATTGGGGCTGATATTCAGGACAGTCTGCTCAGCAGCTACATTGCCCTGGTGGCCCTCTGGCTTTTATAGTATGCTCTTATTTGATAGCTGGATGAATTGAGCCTATAATTTCCTTTTTTTTTTTTGAGACAATCATGCTCTGTCATCCTGGGTAGAGTGCTGTGGCATCAGAGTTCACAGCACCTTCAAACTCCTGGGATCAAGCAATCCTCTTGCCTCAGCCTCCCAAGTAGCTAGGACTATAGGCACCTGCCACCACAGTTAGCTAATTTTTGTATTTTAGTAGAAAATTCTTGCTCAGGCTGCCCTTGAACTCCTGAGCTCAGGCAATCCACCTACCTTGGCTCCCAGAGTGCTAGGATTACAGAAATGAATCACTGCACCCGGCCCAGTTATTTCCTTTTATTAAGAACTCCAAAGCAGTTAATAGAAGTAAGCCTGCCTTATTATTATAATTGCTTCCATAATGCTTGAGTTCCATACCCACAATATAATCCAGTGCTTTGTCTTCTGCCTGTACCTCATTCCAATCTACAATGTTTAGAGTCTTAGTAATTGTGACCCTATTGCATGCCAGAGGTTATCACCACTTCCAGTTTACCACTCAATGCTTACCACCAGTAGAGGTCTTTACTGTCTTGTGATCAGTGTCAGAGGGTCCAGCCCCCAAATTCTAGATTGAAGAACTGGTTTACTAAAGCCACTTTTGGTGCCTGCATTCCCGTGAAAGTAGAACCTGAGTCAGAGTCCCATACTGGTCATTTACTTGAGAATATGAGTTTAAGGAATAGAATTGGAGTTCAGAGGAAATTAAATAGAGAAGAAGGAAAAGCCAGTTCAAGGAAATGTTATTGAACTGACTCCTGCCGAGAGTGACTAGTTGATTGATCCTATGGTATAATACTTTCTGAGAAGCCTTATGAAGTGTCTCAGACTCTGCATGTGATTGAAGAAAGAAGAAAGCATTTGGCCTCTGGCTTCTGTCTGCCATTGGTCAGAGCTTCATCACACACTTCTAGTTGCACATATGCATGTAGGGCTGGTTTCTGTAAGGCAATCTGTGTGATGACATGAGATGCAAATCCCATACTGAGGGTGGAACGAGAGAGGTACAGCCTCTGTGAGATGCCTGCACAGAATTGGCTACTGTAGCAGTACCTAGAATAAGAGGTAAGTCTGGGAAGATTTAGAATGGAACCTGAGAGATGTCCAAACACTGCTTGCCTCCCAGTTTTCTCTATTTGAGTTAATGATATCTCCATCTTTCCAGTTGTTAGGGCAATCTTTGACTCCACTTTTTTTCTTTCTTTTTCTAAGAGATGGGGTCTTACTATGCTGCCCAGGCTGCCCTCCAACTCCAGGGCCTAGGGGTGTGAGCCACTATGCCCAGCTGTGACTCCTCTTTTTCTCCCACACTTTATATCCAATCATTCAAGTAGTCCTGCTGGTTCTCCTTCAAAGTATATCCAAAATCTGGACACTTCTCTCTACACCCCATGGCCACTCTTCACTGGATTACTGCCAGTGTTGTGTCTCTTCCTGAATTATTATATAAGCCTCGCTGCCATAGTAATGTTTTTAAAGCATGGATCAAATCATGTTACCCTTTGCTCAGAACCCTTCAATTGCTTCAGAGTAAAGGCTTTCCCCACCCACTGGGAAAATATCCCTCTTTGATATTTTATTCCTGTTTCTCTGACCTCCTTGTTGGTTCTACAAAAGTTCAGGCAAACTGCCTCAGGACCATTGAACTTGCATGGAATTATTTTCTATTAAATATCTGACTTTTTCTCAAATGTTACCTCAACGAGGCCTTCCAAGGTTTAAACTAGCCCCCCCCCAACACTTTTCCAGCATTATTTATTTTCCTTTTTCAGTTTTTTTTCTTCATGGTTCTTACTACATTTTGACATACTGTATATGTTAAATTTTTTGTTCATTTGTTTACTTACTATTTCTCTTTCTCTAGAACAGTGATTTTCAACTGGCGTGCTATGAAAGGATCTTAGGCATGCCATGAAAATGTTTAAAGATCATTAAATTATGTTCAACAGAAGTTCAAAGCACAGTAAGTATATTCTTTTTTAAATTATTTTCTTTTCGTATCAGGATAATTTAAGTGTGCCATAGATGTTTAACTATAGATTGAAGTATGTCATGAGATTAAAAAGGTTGAAAAACACTGCTGTATAGTGAAGCTTTATGAGAGCAAGGATTTTTATCTGTTTTGTTCCCTGATATATTCCCAGTTCTTAGAACTCAGACCACTATCTAATACTTCCATAGCGCTTACTGTGTGCTATCTACTATTCTAAGTACATTATATGTATTACCTAATTTAATCTTCACAACTACCCTATAAAATAGGAACCTTCATATCCTCATTTTAAAACTAGAAAACAGAGGAACTGGTTAAGTATGGGACTTTAGTCCCCCCACTCCCATGCCCAGGGGTAATTGCTTAAAGGCATTTTGTTCCCAACTGGCTACCTCACCCATTAACTTCATGTTCCTGAAATTTGTGATACTAAGAATGAAACTGCCCTCACAAATTAATGAAGGGATGCAATGCAAGAATTAGAGTAAGGACCCCAAAACTCTGAGAAGGAACTGGCTTAGCTAAAATAATGATAATGATCAGCCACTGTCTGCTCATTTGCTTGATAATAATCACTGTTCCTCATTAACTTCTTTACCCTGGAGCCATGCATAGTAGTCAGTTATGGAGAATCTTAACTTTGTATAGAATATCACTTGTTTTTGAGATTTCTTCCAGGTCCTGCATTCCAGTGGCTGACTGACCCAGCCAGCCAGACCAAGGAACTAACTCAACTGGTCTTGGCCACCCCCTCACCCCAAGAAACTATAGTCCAGCGATAACCTGACTCCCCTAGATGGTGGTTCATATCAAAGGACTGATGGTTCCACCCTGAACCCAGCCAATTAGCAGATTCCAATTGCCTAATCCTCTGCCCACCAAACTGTCTTTACAAACCCTGTCTCCCTGATTCTTGGGGAAGTAGATCTGAGAAATTCCTTCCATCTCCCTGCTCAACACTGTGTGGAATAAACTCTCTGCTGTAAACCCTGCTATCTCTGGATATTGGCCTCCTCCTGAGCAGTGGACAGATAAAGCTGGTTGGGTGGTAACAAGAAAAATGTATAGCCAGTGTGGTTTGGTAAGCATCTTTTTATTTTTATTTCTTTCAGAGAAAGAAAAGATCTCAGGGGATCTCACTCTGGCAAGATCATAGGACACTACAGCATATAATTCCTAGGTTCAAATGGTCCTCCCATTTCAGCCTCCAGAGTAGCTGGGAGTATAGGAGAGCCACCACTCCTGACTAATTTATATTTTTAGAGATGGAGTCTTGCTTTGTTGCCCAGTCTGGTCTTAAACTCCTGGCCTCAAGGGATCCTCTCACCTTGGCCTCCAAAAGTTAGCTACCATGATTGGCACTTTTTCCTTTAAAAACCCACTTGTAAATGCTGCTAATTGGAATATTCAGGGAACTTTGAATCTATGGTCCTGGTTGGCTTTGAGTTCAAGTAAACTCTAATTATGTCTTCTGAATCTTACTAAGGTTGACAGAACTCTTATGCAGACTTTGTAAGCTATTTCTTATAAAGCACTTGTCACATTAATAATCATTCAGTAAATGGGTGGCTGTTATTATACTCAGGTTGGTTTAGAAGATTAAATTGTGTAGACTTATGTTCTTGAAAAATGTATAATAGTCACTCAGTTGCTTTCCTTTCATAGAAAGAAGACTGCCTATGTTAACATAGGTACATATGAGGTAATCTCTTATCTTTGGAAAGCATGAAGTAATTTTTCCATTGTTAATGAGCTCCACAGGAATCGAGGCAGGATGCAGTGGTTCATGCCTATAATTCCAGCATGTGGGGGTGGCAAGGCAGGAGGAGAGCTAGAGGCCAGGAGTTCAAGACCAGCCTGGGCAATATAGGGAGACTCTGGCTCTCTAAAATAAATAATGAATGGAATAACAATAAAATAAAGTTAACTGTGTGTGGTGGCATGCACTCATGTTCCTAACTACTTGGAGGCTGAAATGAGAAGATGACCTGAACCCCAGAATTTGGAGGCTGCAGTGAGCTATGATGGTGCCACTGCACTCTACCCTGGATGATGGAGTGAGACCCTATCTCAAAAAAATAAAAATAAAAAAGGTGAAGAGTAGTAAATATTGATGACTTACATAGATTAGTTATTTCCTCAGAGAAATCAGTCTTGTTACTGTGCATGATGAAGCAGAGATGTGAAGTTGTGGAGACTTGATCTTCTCAGGGCACTGAAAGCAACATCTGCTCATTTTGTACCTTTTGAGGTGGGAAGATGTTCCTTTTCCTCAGCTCGAAAGCCCTGAGGGAGAAGGGGCAGAAGTTCTCCACCACCTTTGAAGGCTGTGCCTGAAGAAGTGCCTATGGGTGGCAGCACATCTGGCTTTGAGGATGTTTTTTCATATTTTAGTGAGAAATCTGACAGATCTCATAGAAATGGACTTTCACAGAATTCACTTTTATTGATGTCCAAACTGTCCCTTAATTTAAGTCTGACTGATATTTTTTCTCGATTTTATTTTTAATTTCAGATTGATGTGAGTGTACAAATGATTAGGTTACATCATTTACATTTGTTAGGTAAAGTCCAAGTTGTAGTTGAGCCCTTCACCCAGAGGGGTGCCGTGTCCCTACATTGTGCCCGTTAGGTGAAAGCTCCCCCAGCTCCCCCACCCCACTTTCCCTCCTTCCTTCCAGCTTCCCCCTACTTGAATGTGATTGTACTTTTCTCTGTGGGTGTGTAGTTGTTCATCTACTGGTTTCATATTAGTAATGAGTACATTGGATAATTGCTTTCCCATTCTTGTGATACTTTACTAAGGAAGATGTTCTCCGAATCCATCCAGATGAATACAAAAGCTATAAAGCCTCCATCTTTTTTTAATGGATGAGTACGTCCATGGTGTATATATACCATACTTTATTTATCCATTTGTGAGTTGATGAGCACTTGGGTGATTTTAATGTGAGTATGAAGCTAAGGAGCTTTCAAATGTCTCAAATCATTTACATTTGTTAGGTAAAGTCCTTATATAAAGGTAAAGTTTATATAATTATATTTTTTCCTTATTCCTAATTTTGAGGTGTTTTATTATGCCAGTTACTTTGATTGTTCTCTTTTATATTCCCTCACATTATTTTCTTAAAATTTAATGATGCAAGAAATAACATCTTTATCAGAGATATCAGACTATTAGCACCAACACAAAAAACATCAAGTTAAGGCATAGTGACCCATGCCTGTATCACAGCACTGTAAGAGGGTAGGGTGGGAGGATCCCTTGAGGCCATGAGTTGGAGACCAGCCTGGGCAACACAGTGACACCCCATATCTACAAAAAATAAATGAGCCTAGCATAGTGGCACATGCCTGTAGTCCCAACTACTTGGAAGGCTGAGGAAGTGACAGACGTAAGAGGTTACATGAGCTATTATGGCACTACTGCCCTCTAGCCTGGGCAACAGAGTGAGACTGTGTCTCTAAAGAAAACCAAAAATCAAAACACCAAGTAATTTGGGGATAGGGAACAATGAGCGCCACTGTGCTCCACTTCCCACATTCTTTATTTTATAAATGGCTTACAGCAAGTAAGAAGTGTCTGTTTTGGATTTTGTTACAAACAAATGTAAACAGCTGCACATAATGCTTCACATTTATGTGCAGCCTTATAGGAGGAAGTCAGAGAGCCACTAAATGAGAGTGGTGATTGCCTGCATAATGTTAATGAAACAAATTTTACCATTGCATATTAATTAGGTATTGGATACATATTTGAACAAGGGAAAGTAAGATAATAAGACATGCGAATAAATATGAAGGGTTGCAGAATCACATTGCCCCTCAAATTTTTTTTTTTTTTTAATGCAGCTGCCTTATTTAACACATGTATTGTGGAATGACGGTATAATAAAGAACAATGTATTGTGGGATGATGATACAATAAAGTTGGCTGGGGGTGGTGGCTACACTTATAATCCTAGTACTCCGGTAGGCCTAGGTGGGAAGATATTCTGAACTCAGGAGTTTGTGAACCTTCTAAGCAAGGGTGAGACCCCATCTTTATTAAGAATAGAAAAATCAGTTAGGCCTTGTGGTGGATGCCAGTAGTCCCAGCTACTCAGGACACTGAGGTGGGAGGATCACTTGAACCCAGGAGTTGGATGTCGCTGTGAGCTGGGTGTACCCATGTCACACTAGCCTGGGCAACAGTGAGACTGTCTCACAATAAAAAACAATAAAGACAGAGACTGCAAATGCACAGAGCTTCCTGCACATACTCTGGGAGAGGCTCTCAGAGTGCAGGGGTCATCTCTCACCTAATTCTGAATCTCTTCTGGGAATTGGCCACCGTATAGATACTTTGGCTTTAAGCAGAGATTAATAATTCTCACTATGACATCACTAATACATTTGGGTCAAGTGCAGGACACAAGGTTTTCTCTTTGCTGCACTTGGAGAATTCAGGAGCGATGGCACTGGCAAGCCTGGACCTGCACCCTGGAAGTATAAGCAAACTAAGATGAATATCACTGAATACATGGGCTGGATTGTATTTACTTTATGAAAAATCATATTTCAATTTGAATCCTCTAACTGCTTTAAACTCATACCCCTCCTTTATCCCAAAGTATTATTAAATTGTTTACCATTTGTATGGATACAATGCAACAGGAAAATATATTTTCAACTATACTAAGTAGTAAGTGTTTAAACAACTGTAAGTTACTTTCTGGTAAGTAGCACTTAAACCATGCAAAGGTTGTTGCTATTATTACTCAGTGACAGGCCGTGTAGATAGTTAATTTTTACCATTTACGAATGCACCCTTGAGAATCAAAGACTTCCTGGGAAGAGCATGAAATAAGCCCCAAGACTGTAGCTGCTAACAATTGTGTATAAATCTGAGACTTCTGTACTAAGCTTATTATTTATTTTCCCACAGAATCTTCAGTCTTTCAGGCAAAATGTTTAGAGTTGGTAGTGAGCAAAAAAAAGGGATAATTGAACCATGAAATAGAAAAGCATAGTTGTTAGGAGAAATTCAGTGAAAGTGGTCTGAATTTAAGTTCTTTGGTCCAGAATAGTTACATTAGAACAATGTACAAAATCTTGACATTAAGTCCAACCATCAATAAAAACTTGGTTTATCAAAGTTAGTTACCAAATTTCCATCTGCATAGTTGAAATAAATGGTCTCTGAAAGCTATAGATACAAAAAAATTTACTTTGTTTTCTTGACAGTGAAACTTAAGTGGGGCTTGTCAGTCTCTCCTTTGGGAGAGAGTTACATGTGCTTTTACTTGTTGTAATATTCTTGGCAGTGGTAATTCTTAGGACAGTCTATTTTCTGGTTTTTGTTTGTTTAAGAGTAGGAAATTTTTTTTAAAGCACAATGAATTATTTATTTTCTTAATATTTTCCTTTTTTTTTTTTTTTGGTAGAGACAGAGTCTCACTTTATCGCCCTCGGTAGAGTGTTGTGGCCTCACACAGCTCACAGCAACCTCCAGTTCCTGGGCTTAGGCAATTCTCTTGCCTCAGCCTCCGGAGTAGCTGGGACTACAGGCGCCCGCCACAACGCCCAGCTATTTTTTGTTGCAGTTTGGGTGGGGCTGGGTTTGAACCCGCCAGTATATGGGGCCAGCGCCCTACTCACTGAGCCACAGGTACCACCCGATTTCCTTAATATTTTCAATGATGTTTTCTTTCTTCATTTTTCTTTATGTTAAAATACACAGAACATGGGCGGCGCCTGTGGCTCAGTGAGTAGGGCGCCGGCCCCACATGCCGAGGGTGGCGGGTTCAAACCCGGCCCCGGCCAAACTGCAACAAAAAAATAGCCGGGCGTTGTGGCGGGCGCCTGTAGTCCCAGCTGCTCGGGAGGCTGAGGCAAGAGAATCGCGTAAGCCCAAGAGTTAGAGGTTGCTGTGAGCCGTGTGACGCCACGGCACTCTACCCGAGGGCGGTACAGTGAGACTCTGTCTCTACAAAAAAAATACACGCCCCTTCCGCCGCGGCCGCCATTGGAGTTTCCTGCTGTTGTTGCAGCCATGACTCTGCGCTACCCCATGGCCGTGGGCCTCAACAAGGGCCACAGGGTGACCAAGAACGTGAGCAAACCGAGGCACAGCCGCCGTCGCGGGCGCCTAACCAAACACACGAAGTTCGTGCGGGACATGATCCGAGAAGTGTGTGGCTTTGCCCCTTATGAGCGGCGTGCCATGGAGCAGCTCAAGGTCTCCAGGGACAAAGGGGCCCTCAAGTTCATCAAGAAAAGAGTGGGGACACACATCCGTGCTAAAAGGAAGCGGGAGGAGCTGAGCAACGTCCTGGCCGCCATGAGGAAAGCAGCTGCCAAGAAGGACTGAAACCCCCTTCCCTCTGTGCACAATAAAACCTTTATAGATTAAAAAAAAAAAAAAAAATACACAGAACATAAAATTTGCCATTTTAATCGTTTTCAAGGGTACAGTTCAGTGTTATTAAGTACATTCATAATGTTATGCAGCCATTACCACTATCTATCTCTAGAATTCTTTTCATCTTGTAAAACTGAGACTTTGTAGCCATTAAATAACTCTACATTTACTTGCCCCTCAAACTCTGGAAACCCCCATTCTATTTAGTGATGTTTTCTTTTAGGAGGATATTCGGTGCCTCATGCCTGCAGCCCGTCCGCTGCAGCCCATCCCCTGCAGCCTGCCTGTCCGCTGCAGCCTGCCAGTCCACTGCAGCCCAGATAGACCATATTCTAGTCTTCCTATAGGTGCACCAGCAAGAGCTAAAGGCTAGTTTTTAATTCTCTCAGAATTATGGTTGGTTGCCACACAGTGTCCTTGTGGCAATAGTCAGCTGACACAAAGAGAGGGCACAGACCGTTGCTATTGTGTTCACGGCTGCTCTCCATGAGCGCTGATGAGGGTTTATAAAGGAGACAGCGCTTGTCCATCTCGAGGACACTGCTGGCTGGACTGAAATTATAGAGCTCACTTGCACATTGTCATCTAAGTTATTGTGTGTCTGTGATAGGAATGACTCTCCCGTGGTTGTGTTGTGCAGCCTGAATGTCTGTGTGGATGACTCTACTAGTCTCACCTCCTAGGACCTATGAGTTTCAAACTGCTTGCAGGAGATAAGGTAAAAGAGGAATAAAATAGAATAGAATAGAATAGAATAGAAGAAAGTATAGAGAAATAAAGATATTTTGGCTCTCAGAGGAATTAAATTTAAAACGAGTCAGGGGAAGAAGACAGAGAAGGCGAAAGGGAGAGAGAAGAAACAAGAGGAAATAACGCTGATGTGATCAGGTCTGCAGTGAGTACCTTGAAATTCCTTAGTGAGAATTGCATGTCAAAAAAAAAATAATAAGTACGCATATCTTTAGTGCCTCTTGTGTATAACCCAAAGGTGAATAGATGCCATCTTTGTTCTCTGTATAAATACATCCCTCTAATAAAGGAAGTGGTCACTTTTGTTAACCACAGTCTGAACTTTTCCCCCAAGAAGCAAACACATGAATTATATGGATAAGTTTTTATTCACTGGAGAGGGCAATACAAGGCTTAGCACAGAATACATAAGATTCTTCTGACATGTTAGCAGTAATTTCACTGCTTGTCTTCATCAAAAAATGTTTTGACTTCTTTCCCTCCTTATTGATTCTCAAAAACATGAACAATTTTTAACACAACTAGATAACCAGGTGTCTTGGTTTCAGAGACTGAGATTCAACTAACCCATTTTCCCACATTTTGATGCTGTCTGTAAATGATGGCCTTCTTTATAGAATAGCTGCTTTATAAGAAATCAATTAGAGCAGATCTCTAAAACGTTATTTTCATTTTGAAAAAAAAGTTTTCCTTAAGGAGCAATTGCAAAGATAGTGCAGAGAACTCCCACCCTCTCTCACCCAGCTTTTCCCTCTGCTGACATCTCACATAGCCATGGTACCATGATCAGAACTAAGAAATTTACTTTAGTATAATACCAATAACTATTCAGGTTTCACCAGTTTTCTTTTTCTTTTTCTTTTTTTGGGGGGAGAAGGCAGGGTTTTATTCTGTGGCCCTGGGTTGAGTAACCATGGTGTCATAGCTCACAGCGGCCTCAAACTCTTAAGTCTCAAGAGATCCTTTTGCCTCATCTTCCCAAGTAGCTGGGACTACAGGCACCTACCATAATGCCAGGCTAATTTTTCTATTTTTAGTAGAGACAAGGTCTGGCTTTTGCTCAGGCTGGACTCCTAGGCTCAGGCAATCCACCCACCTTGGCCTCCCAGAATGGCAGGATTACAGACAGACATGAGCTACTGTGCCTGGATGGTTTCACCAGTTTCCCACCAATATTCTTTCTCTGCTCCAGAGTCCAGATTAAGAATCCACATGGGATTTAGTTGTAATGTCGCCTTAAACTTTCTCAGACTGGTTCCTCAGGATTGTGAGTTGAATCCCCCACTCCCCCAACCCAAATTCATATGTTGAAATCCTGAACTCCAGGGCCTCACAGTGTGACCTTATTTGGAGATAGGGACATTATACAGGTAATCTAGTTGAAATAAGGCCCTAATCCACTATGACTTGTGTCCTCACAGAAAGGGGTAATGTGGACACAGACAGGTACAGAGAGAAGAGGATGTGAAGATACAGGAAACAATGGCCATCAATAAGGCAGGCAGAGGGAGTCCTGGAACCCATCCGCCCTCTCAGTTCTCAGAAGGAACCAAGCCTGCTAGCCCCTTGAGTTTGGACCTTTAGCCTTTAGAACTGTGAGGCAATAAATTTCTGTTGTTTAAGTCATTCAGTTTGTGTTACGTGGTTATTGGAAGCTCGAGCAAACTAATATACCGAGTCTCTGAGTCCTTGTCTTTCATGACCTTGACACTTTTGAAGAGTGGTGCCTTGTAGAATGTCCCTCAATCTGGGTATGTTTGATGTTTTCTCAGGGTTAGACTAAGTCACAGAGATGATTTGCCTTTCTCCAGTGACATAGATATGGCTATGTCCCATTACTGGGTTGGGAACCTTGATCCCCATGTTATTTCTCCAGCTGTCTACTACTGTGAACGTACTATTTTTCCTCTTCAGTCAATAAATATTAATATTTTAAGGGAAACACTTTAAAGCTATGAAAATATCCCATCCTCTTTAAATTTGTACCTACTAATTCTAGGATTTGTCAATCTTGCCTGCAACAATTATTACTGTGGACCTGTAAAATTGACAAATAAAAATTGTATATATTTATGGCGTACAACATCATTTTTTGAAATATGTTTATATTGTGAAATGGCTAAATCAAGCCAGATTGACTCTTAGCAATTTTCAAGTAATCAATATATTGTTTTAACTGTAGTGATCATGATGTACAAAACATCTTTTTTTTTTGAGACAGAGTCTCACTTTGTCACCCGCAGTAGGGTGGTGTGAAGTCACAGCTCACAGCAACCTCAAACTCCTGGGCCCAAGCAATTCTCTTGCCTCAGCCTCCTGTGAGGAGGGACTCCTCCTGTAGCTGGGACTACAGGTGCCCACCACAACACCACAATGCCCAGCTATTTTTTTGTTGCAGTTGTTTAGCCGGCTGGGCCAGGTTCAAGCCCACCTCCATTGGTGCCGTAACCACTGTACTACAGGCGCTGAGCCTACATAAGGTCTTTTGAATTTTCTTATTCCTTTGCCTTTGTATCCTTTGAATGTTATCTCCCTAAGCCCTTTGCCCTATCCCTGCCCACCTCACCTCTGGTAACTGGCACTCCACTTCCTGTCTCTATGTGCTTAGCTTTCTGGGCTCCTCATACTTGTGTGACCCTGTGGTATCTGTCTTTCTGTCCCTGGTTCATTTCATTTAACAAAGTACCTTCCAGGTTTACCTATGTTGCTACAAATGACAAAATTTCCTTCCTTTTTCGAGTCTTTTTCCTTTTTAACAGCTTTATTCAGATATCATATCATACATATATTATACAGTTCATCCATTTAAAGTGTATAGTTCAATGGTTTTGGTTTATGACATTATTTTTTTAATTGTGGTAATATATATGCAATATTAAATTTGCCATTGTACTCAGTTTTAAATGTACAATTCAGTGGGATTAATTACATCCACAATGTTTGTACAACCATCTCCATTTTTTCAAAATAGCCTCATCACCCAAAACAGAGACCCTGTAACCCTGCGATCCTGGGGTAAGCGCTTACTGCCCATTTCCTCCTCCTCCCATTCCCTATTAACCTCTAATCTATTTCTGTGGTTGAATTTGCCTATTCTAGTTATTTCATGTAAGAGGAACCATACAAGATGTGTCTTTATACATCTGCCTTATTTCACTTAGCATAAAATTTTCAAGGTCCGTCCGTGTTGTAGCATGTATCAGAACTCCATCTCTTTTTAAGGCTGAATAATATTCTCTTGTGTGGCTACACCATATTTCATCTATTCATTCATCTGTTGATGGACACTGGGTGTTTCCACCTTCTGGCTATTGTGAATAATGCTCCATTAGACATTGGACTACAGGTATCTGTTCAAGTCCCTGCTTTCAATTCCCTTGTGTATATAACTAGGAGTGGAATTCCTGGACCGTATCTTAATTCTCTGTTTAGGGCTCAGCTCCTGTGGCTCAAGCGACTAAGGTGCAAGCCACATACACCTGAGCTGGTGGGTTTGAATCCAGACCAGGCCCGCCAAACAACAATTTTGGCTGCAACCAAAAAGCAGCCGGGCGTTGTGGCAGGCACCTGTAGTCCCAGCTACTTCAGAGGCAGAGGCAGGAGAATCACTTGAGCCCAGGAGTTGGAGGTTTCTGTGAGCTGTGCTGCCACAGCACTCTACCTAGGGTGACAGCTTGACAGCTTGAGGCTCTGCCTCAAAAAAAAAAAAAAAAGAATTCTCTGTTTAGCTTTTTGAGAAACTACAAAACTATTTTCTAGAGTGGTTGCACTGATTTATTTTCCCAGCAGCATCTTGTGAAAGTTCTAATTTCTCTACATCTTTGGCGACACTTACTTTCCTTTTTTAAAAAATAGTCATGTAAATTGCTATCTTATTGTGGTTTTGATTTGTATTTCCCTAATGACTGATGAGTCAAATGTCTGTTCTTGTGCTAAGTGGATATTTGTTTGTCTTCCTTGGAGAAATGTCATTTCAAGTCCTTTGCCCATTTTTTAATTGGGTTGTCTTTTTGTTACTGAGTTGTAGAAATTCTTTATATATTCTGGGTATTAAACCTTTATTAACTATATGATTTGCAAATATTTTCTCCCATTTTGTAAGCTTTTTACTTGATAATGTCCTTTGATGCCAAAAGGTTTTAATTGTAATGAACTTCAATTTATCTATTTTGTGTTTTGGGCGGTGCCTGTGGCTCAAAGAAGTTGGGCGCCAACCGCATATGCCGGAGGTGGCAGGTTCAAACTCAGGCCTGGCCAAAACTGCAAAGAATAAAAAAATTTAAAAAATTAAAGAAGAAGAAGAAGTGTGAGTTCTACAACTTTGTACTAATTTTTCAAGACTTTTTGGCAATTTGGTGTTCCTTGAAATTCCATATGAATTTTAAGAATTGATTTTTCCATTTCTGCAACAAAGGCTGTTCGAATTTTGATAGGAATTGCATTGAATCTGCAGATCACTTGGGTAGAACTGCCATCTTAGTGATATTAAGTCTTCTTATCCATGAACACAGATATCTTTCTGTACTGTTTAGTCTTTTACAGTTGTTTTTGCTATTCTTTAGTAGAATACTAATTTAGACAAAACAATCCACCTCCTTCCAAAGTTACCAAGGACTGACAAAATGTCCCAAATATTGAATTACTTGCATTAAAATACATTTCACTGTAATTCACAAAGCATTTCATGTAAGTAATAGTCACTGATGAATGGGAAAAAAGTGTGACTATCAATATTTACTTGGAGAATAATTTTCATAAGACACTGATGAAGGAACATTTTACACATCTTTAGAGTGGCAAGGGACACAGGGACAAGCACACAAGATTGAAAGCATAAAAGCATATTCTCATAAGGACCAAGCAATCCTTGTTGTTGGAGGACCAAATAGAATCATCATTAATGTAAGTAGAATCGAAGTTCACAATCTGTAAGTCCTTCTTAAGATATGCATGATTCAGCTTATTTACTGTTCGAGCAAAGGCATATTTAGAAGCACAGCTATATGCTTCCAAACTGTACACTTTCTTGAAGTGCAGATCAAAAAATGGATTGTCCTAGAAGAGAAAGAGAGACATGATTTCATTTGTAGCCAAGAAAGTAGCTAGGTTTCCTGAATTCTGTCATATTCTCTTGGATATGCTTATTGATTATAAAGTACTAGCATCAAACATATTTCTAAAATCTGCAAATGAGTTTTTCAAAGCTACCTGCTACAAATATAATTGCTTCTAAAAAATCAACAATAAGAAAGATTATTTTTCTAGCATCAATATTTTTTTCAATTACACAAATAAAATGTGCTTCAGAATATGCAATTATCAAGTCTTCCCAATGCAGTGAATTTGAGAGGATGAATAGGGATTAAAGAAGAGAATAAACCTACTTACAGACTTCTGCAGGGCAGAAAAGAATTTTCCCTTTGTTTAGTAGGAGGTTGGTTCCTAGTGCTACTTCAAATGTAGAAGGAAGAAATACAGGATGTCTAATTAGCCATTGGCATTCTACAGATCATCACCTTGCTATCTTTGAAGTTAATAAGAAGGAATTACTTTTGAAGGTAATAGGAAGGACCATTAAATCACTTGGCTGAAACTGACAAATTGGTAAAGACTACCTTTAGTCTTTTGCTGTATTGCTAGTTGAAATGTTTCTAGAAAACAAGGACATCAAATCTAGTCTAGGTTCTACATGTTAAAACACCGATTGTTACTGTTATTAATAGCAAAAATGCCTTGCATTTATAAAGTTTACAAAATGCTTTCACATCCATTATGTGCCTAACTTCTAGAGAAAAGATTTTGCATCATTTATCTTCATGGTCCTAGTGCTCACCCATGGCAACTACTAAATTCTCAACAAATGTGTGTTGAACTGATCTGAAGTTCATCTGAAAGAAGTGGAGGTAAACATTGCCCTAAAGAATAGAGGCAGAACTAAGAACCAAAACTAACAGAAGTATTAATAATTCATTAGCATGTAGCATGTAAACATTATATGCAAACAACTTATGTATTTGCCACTTTTTCTTTCTTTCTTTCTTTCTTTCTTTCTTTTTTCTTTTTCTTTCTTTTTGCAGTTTTTGGCCGGGGCTGGGTTTGGTATATGGGGCCGGCACCCTACTCCTTGAGCCACAGGCGCTGCCCTGCAACTTCTTTTTCAGTAGGCAGGAGAAAGAACGCTGGTTTTGAAGTGAGACAACCATTTTGACTGTCTGATGTAACCATGGGCAAAGTACTTATCTAATGTGACTCTCACTTTTCTTCTCATTTTAGATAGGGTTGCTGTGAAATGTACATGAGAATAATCATATAAATTAGTGTAGAGCTTAATAAATAATAATTCCTTTAATACCCTGAGTCTGTGGACGGGTCTGATGAATATGAATATGCCTCCAAAAATTGTGATACTGGTGATATTACCTTGTTTTACACCATTAAAAATCCTTGAAAACATAATGATGCTTTCATAAAAGAATATATAAGGGTGATGTGCTTTTAAACACAACACCCCCCCAGTCATACTTGCAAATTTTTTCTAGCTGTCCTAACTACAGCTTCAAAGACAATTCTGCCAAGAATCTCCATAAAAGGAAATCACATCCATTCTATCACCTGATACTAATCATGCTCCTCATGGTGTTTCTCCCAGATATTTGTTCCTAATCAAGTAGAAAATACACCTTATGCTTTTGTGCTTAGACAGGATTAATCTTTTGTTTTAGCTTAATAATTGAAAGCTGATTGTGCACACACATGGAATACAAGTCTGCCCATCTGTCTTCTCGCTTCCTTTTACAAAATCCTAGATCTAAAAGAGATCTCAGTGAACATTTAGTAATTCCTTGTTCTTAGCTGGGATAATACAGTAGTTTCCAGAGAGGCAAAGTCCAGGCCACACATTTAGTTATTGGCAGAGACAGGACAAAAACAAAGATCTAGATCAGCCCAACCACAATTTTTACTACATCATCCTGTCTCCTGTTTGCACAGTCTCCAAATCCCTGGTCGTTTTAATTTCTGCTTTATAAATTGACTTCAATTTCAATTCCATCTCATTGTATAGTTGACAACATTCTGGCTTGGAATTGTTCTATCGAAAACTATAGCATTGCTATTGAGAAAAATGTAATATATGCTGACTTCTGAGGATTGAATTCCAAGGTAGAGAAGTAGAAATTCCCAGAACATCCAGGACATTTTTATTTCATCTATATAAAAGAAATATTTCAAGGAACTCTTTGAATATTATTGTTTTTCTTCTAGCAATTTAATATTTTAGGTCCTAAAGTGATGAGAAGAACAGAAATACTCAGCTTCTCTTTTGTGTCTAGCTAGCTCACTATCAAATATAATAATCTTAAAATTAAAAAGGGAGAATCAACAATGTTGAGATGGAATTAAAGGCTAAGAAAGGTGAAGAAAAAATGGAGTCTGGTAGCTCTTTGAAATGAGTCTGTTGACAGACCTGATGAATATGAACATGCAGTGATATATTTAACCATTTCCTAAGTGTGAACATTTAGGTAGAATATATTGTCAGAAAAATATGTACTGTATCTTGTATTGAATACTTAGGTGACAAAGCAATGGAATCAAGCATCCTTCCATCAAGAAGGCAAGACTAACACACCATTTTTTTTTTTTAAAAAGGACTCCCCGTTATAAGTAAAGGCAATACCAGGCAGTATAAATTGATGGTAGTAAGAACAAAATTTAGTTATTCAAATTAGATGATTAATTAAGGTAGAATTAAGCGCTTATAGCTATCCAGTTTCCACTGTATCCTCAGAGCCTGTAGGGCTCAGTATAGCATAAATCCTCAATAAATTAACGAATGGAGGAATGAATAGATACATGAATTTGTAGAGGTATTAAACAACCAATCCAAAGAGGGGAAAATAATAGATTTCTAGACAAAGTCTAGCTTTACCACTTAACAACTATGTGGCCTCAGGCAAGGCAATCTCTTTAAGTCTCATTTTATTCATTTGTAAAACAAAAGTATTAGTAGCGTCTAATTCACGAGACTTTGTAATAATTCCATAAAATTATATATAGACTATATGGAAGGGGCTTAGCTTATCCCTCATAAGAGTGTAGCAAACTTAGTTTACTAAGTGTGGGGTACCCAGCAGTAGTAATAGCGACCATCAAGGATCTGGACCTAAGTGCTTGGTTCTGCCTATTTCATCAGTTTGATTACTGACTTGGATAAAGTCCTACTCATTACTCTGTATCACACTATGGTGATATTAAAAAATCAAGATATTAGAAGGTTTGAACAGTTGGCAACTAGGCCAAATTAAGAATATGGCATTCATTAGGATTAAGAATAAATGAACTTAAGTTCTACCTCATTCAACACTAGCACCACAAATATTTATCAAGTACCTAATACCTATCAAGCAGAAGGCTATGATAAAGGCTGAAAATTCATGATCCCAGATTTAAAGGAGCTTTCCCCTCAGAGGGCATATGAAGTAACTCAACAATTTCAGTTTTTAGGATTATAGCTATAACACATTTACATCCAGGCTGCAGTGGGTATATGGAGGTGGGAAATCTGGGTAAGAGATGGAGGTGATTAAGCATTCCAAGTCTCAGGAATCAGCACTTAAACAATGTGGATGTACAAAGTCTAAGGGAAGGCTGTGTTCTCCATCAAAGGAAGAGTTCAAGGACAGATTATAAAAATCACCTGTCAAGTGGTGGTGAAGTGGGGAGACTGCACTAGCCAATCTTTCTCCCTTTTCAACCCTAACATTATAGGGCTCCCAAGAGTTATATAATTCTTCTGAAGGATGAAATGGTTTTGATAACTGTTAAATTTGAAGATAAGGGAAGGAATTTCCAAAACATACGAAGGAAATTTGTGTAGGGAGAGTGTGGTGGTGGAAGCATCATATATTTGGAAAAACCCGGCATTTAAAGTTTCAGGATTGACCAATAGATTGCATAAGAGGCCCTTGGGAAAGAGGCCTTTAACTCTAATAGATAAGATTCTATTGTTTATCTAACTCAGAAAAACAGAACCAGAAAAAAAAAAAAAAGAACAGTAGATCAGTAGATTAAACCATACAAATTAAGAAGGATATAGCATCATCTTAACATTTAGTATATGCCAAGAATACATGAAGCATGATATTGAACATAAAGATCTCCAGTGTATTGATTCTATATCACCTTATAAAAATGGAATACTTACAGTATCTGCTTCTTTTCCATCAATCATCCGCAGATCCTTCAAAGACCACTTTTTTGTTACTTCATATTTTTCATCTAATCCTACTCTGTAGTGTTTCACCATAATTATTTTTACTTCTTCAGTTTTGGTCACTGTAAAATAGAAAAACGTTTATATAAAGTTTATATGAACTCCTAAAAGACAATTATTTAAGTCACACTTTTCAGTATTTATGCCCTTTATGTAATGACCTTGGACCCACATTACAGGTGCATCCCAATTTTGAACCTTCTGAACCTTCTGAATATGCCCCAAAATTTGCTTAACAGGTTAACTTTATTTTTGCTACAGTTGTGATTACCTATTGCCACAGTAATGTCTGTTACATAGAATATTATGCTATGTGCTTGGAGCTCTGATCTTTGGGGTGGAGAATGAGGTTCAACCTAGGGCTGGAAATAAGATGCTTAGCATTAGTGCATGGTCAATATCAAGTGTTTATCATAACAAGTTGGAATTTTCATTTATGACATTAAGGCCTCCATAGTTGACCATCTCCCCACATTGACCACCTCCTTAAGTTGACCTGATTTTCATAGACTGGACATGCACCACATGTACATATCAGCCTAGTTCCTTATAGTGACCACCTCCGTATGTTGACCTGTTTGTTACAGTCCCTTGGGTGGTCAAATTACAGAGGTTCTACCATATGAAAAAGTTAGATGAGGAAAGTAAACAGTTCTGACTTACATATTAACTCTCCTGTGTCCTTGAGCAAGAGAGAATTAAAATGAGTTTTTCTAGCAGCAGTGATGCTCAGGATTCATTGAAGAAGAAAGAAAAGAGGCACAGGTACTGGAGGGCTCTGGAAAGAGCAGCTCAGTGGGTTCTGGCATTAGAAGTTCTGGAGTCAAATATGATGTCACCTCTTACATCGAATTTAATTTGGTGAAAGTAAACATCTGTTTACTCATGTTGGAAAGTGGACATCAGAATGATGCAAACTCACAAGATATAAAGATTAAAATAGACAAACTATATAAAGAACTTAGGAGAGTGGTTTATGGTAACTGTGAAAGTGTTTTGTTTTATTTTTTGAACAGGCTGCTGTAGTAAGCTGGACATAGGATGTGGATAATGGAAAACAGAAGTGGAAAATCTGAGTTAGAGTTTAAATGAGGCATTGACAACACTGGATGGAAATAACACTGTATGAAACCCAAACACTGGAGGAAAGTATGGAGGACAAGCCAGCTCGGTGGAAAAAATGAGTTTCACTTTTAACATACAGATGAGGTGCAGGACACAACTACAACAAGAACTTTACTAATAAATACAAACATTGTAACCTAATACTTTGTACCCTCATATTAATCTGAAAAAAAAAAAACATACAGGTGAGGTAAAATGTACAGATGAGACAATCGTAAATTGTCTCAAAAGCCAATGAAATAGAAGTTTTGCTATAGTATATGTACACCATGGAATACTATTCAGCCATGAAAAATAGGGAGACCTAGATAGAGTTGCAGAACATTCTACTTACTAAAGTATCACAAGATGGAAGAGCATGTATCCCATGTACTCAATACAAATATGAAGCCAGTAGACAAACAAACACATGCCCACACAAAAGAAAAACAATTAAATTTAAGAGGTGGGGAAGAGGGGGGAGAGAAGACAAAGAAGGAGGATTGCTATGCTCTCACCTGAGAGGCACGTTAAAAGGGTATACAGCATGGTTCCTGGGTGAGGGACTTTATACAACTTGGACTCTACCTTATAAACACAACAATGTCACCTAATCGTCTGTACCCTCATATTAATCAAAACTTTTTAAAAACAGAAGTTTTATAGCTCAGGACTGGAAATACAAACTTGGGGTTTTCGTGGTAAGAAAGATTTCCAAGACTGGGTTTATAGGGAACAGAAGGAGGGAAGAAGGGAGAGAAAGTGGAGAAGAAAGAGATGGCAGCAAAGAAGTCTGAGAAGGGGGCCTCAGAATAGAGATAGGCCCAATAGTCTGATGCTGTGGGAATAAAAAGGATGGAGAATTTCAAAGGGTTGGAGACAATCCTGTGAAGTCCTTTGTTAGGTAAAGCAGAGTTCAGCCCTAGTACTGCATCTGACTTGGGGGAAGATCAAGGATTTTCTCCATGAGGGCAGTTTCTCTAGACAGCTACAGAGGACGCCTTCACACACTTAGCATTAATTGAGTGTGTGTTACATGGCAGTCCCTGGATTAGATAGGATTACAAGGAAGACTGAAGGCTGTGGTTGAGATCACATACTCCAGGAGTTTGGAAGAGGAAGATTGCACATCTAGGGGAC
Organism: Nycticebus coucang; assembly: GCF_027406575.1. Lineage (NCBI taxonomy): Eukaryota > Metazoa > Chordata > Mammalia > Primates > Lorisidae > Nycticebus > Nycticebus coucang. The sequence continues at coordinate 577,487 of NC_069802.1, forward strand.
ACAGGGAGCCACGAGGGGCACATCCTGGAGAGGACCTCAACCTGAAGATTTTACCCTGGAGTTAATGAACTGGCTCAGAGTCTGTGATCCTCCTGACACAGTTGTTGGGCTCTGCCCTCCTATACTTCTCTACCTCTAAAAAATGTCTACCTCTACTGATGTAAACATTAGCTTTGGGAGGAGGAAATGATTAGAAGAGAAACACTTAGGTTAGCGGGCTGATGTGTGGAAGTGGAGGTACAGTTGATTCTGTAATATTTCCTAAGGATAAGATCCTAGAGATAGGCCTTGATTACACCTGTAATCAAGACATTTTAGGAGGTTGAGGTGAGAGGATCACTAGAAGCCAGGAGGAGTTCAAGACCAACCTGGGCAACACAGCAAGACTCTGTCTTTATAAAAAATATAACAATTAGCTAGGCATAACGGTGGGTGTCTATAGTCCTAGCTGCTCAACAGGCTGAGGCAGGAGGATCTCTTGAGCCCAGCAATTAGAGGTTATAGTGAGCTATGATTGTGCCACTGCACTCCAGCATGGGCAACAGAGCCAGATCTTGGATACAACTCTTTCCACCTGGAGGCAGCTGTGTTGTCATGAGGTGTGAGGATATAGGTGCTAGGAAGCAAGTTAGGCAAGAGCTAGCCTGAAGGGTCTGGAATACTAAGCTGAGAGTTCAAATGTTATTCTAAATGTGTGTGTGTGTGTGTGCATGTGTGTACATGTGTGCACACACATGCAGAAAGGGAGGGTGTCACGGAAGGAATTTAAGTGAGTGAAGGAGCTGAGCTTTAAATGTTAGAGATGGCAGGAGCGGATGCTGCCTTGGGAGCAAGAGGAGAGGCAGCAGCCCAGTGCCCAGCCGGCCATGCCCTGAGGCCCAGCCCTGGGGTTGGGGAACAGCGTCCTGGAGCTGGAAATTTTCTCAGCAGGTCTAATTTGGGAAAACCCTGTAGAGAACATGAGTTGGCCTGATGCCCACAAAGGAGAGTTATGCATTTTTGTCTTTCCTCTCTACTTGGTGGAGGTGGGGTACTGTGTCCAAACAGGCTAGCAAAGAGCTGCTGACTTCAAGGGAACCACCCAACATGGTACCCTTGGGGTTTTTTTAAGGATTCATCAAAACCCTGGTCCAGAGATAGGGCAACTAAAAGAGCAAGAGGAAGTGAAAGGAGAATTAGGGCAAGGAAACATATAAAAGAAATCACTCATGAGAAAGAATCAGCAGAAAAATCCTGGCAACATGAAAAACCAGTCTAGAGCAATCCCCTCAAGGGACCATGAGGTAGCTACTGCAGAGGATTCCACCTATAAAGAAATGTTAGGGAGGAGGGAGGTAAGATGGCTGACTGGAGCCAGCTTTCCACAGAGGCTCCCATTCAGAAGGAGAGTTGAGGGACAGAAGTTTAGTAAGTAACCTGGTGGATTAGAGCTGAGCCAAGATAGAAAGTTGAAGAACGTAGATCAACTCTGCTGAGGCAAGCTGCAACCCCAAGGACACAAACAAAAGGTACAAAATCCATCTCCAAGTGGATGGGAGTCCCCTCCCCCATGAGAACAGCTTGCAGTACTCCATACAAAAAAGTGAGCAGAGTTCAAAAGTCCTCCCATTATATCCTATGGGAGAGACCCTCTAAAAACTGAACCTACTTCCCCTACTAGGGTGCCAGGGCACTGTCCTGCCAGGCATAAAACTGTATAAAACTGTGTATATTCCCTACCCCAAATTCTGAACTCATAGCACTCTCCTCTACTCTCACTCTGAGGTCTGGAAGCCTGTCCCCCAGGAATCTAGATTCTTGGGTATTTTCTTGAGAGGAGTGGACAGGGCATGGACTGCTGCTTGTCAGTGCTGATTCTGCAGCACAGGAGTAAGGAGAGGATGGTCAGCTGAGAGGGAACCATACTGGAGCAGTGGTGCCCCGAGGCACAAAGCAGCAGCCACAGTGGCAACAATAGGGCTCACCTTTGGATATTCCAGAGTCACACCCCCTGTCTCTCTGGGAAACCAGAGGAGGCCGAGCAACTTCTCTTGTGGCAGCCACTGGTGGAACAGATCTGGGACAGAAATGCAGACCCCATGAGTAAGGGTTTGCCTGAAGCAGTACTGGCCTGGCCGGAGGATGGGAACTAAAATATGCATGCACAGAGCCGGCAGATTCCCAGGGTGGGGCTGACCCAGAGGTCTGCTTTAGTGAGCCTAAGACACACCTGGTCCACAGGGGATCATTAGCTGAAACAAAGGAGGGCAGGCAGAGTCTGGAACAGACAGCTAACCGTGCTGCTCCAATACAAACTGCAGGCAAGACCAGGCAGCATCATAGACAGACCCTGAGTCACAGGTTCTGTGAACTCAAAAAGTGTCTCATCCACAGGGGAATATAGCCAGGACAGAAACAAATTCTGTGAAGTTGTTCTGTTCTGTCAGTAACATCAATCAGGGGTGGGGCTGAAACTGAGTGAAAAGCCCAAGCCTCCATTAAGCACCTGAGGTTGTCAGGCCTCACCTCCCCATGCTGGATAGTGGCAGAGAGCAGTGGCCTGGATGATGAGACGTAGATGTCCCTGTGATTCAGGCAGGTGCAAACACCTAGAATAATTGCTCATTGAGGCAACTGGGTCATGGGCCTGCAGAGTTATCAGTGACTGGATGTGACAGAGGTGCAAGGTGGGGAAGGAGGCATCAACCTTCCCAGACTAATCTATTTGCGGGGTGGGTCCTCCTGACCTCATGAAGCACCAGAGCAAGTCATATTTGAGTTGCCAGCAGACCCCTGCAATCTAGTTGCCAGAGACCTTTTGAACTCCCACCTGAGACAGGTGCTGACTGAGACAATTGATTTGGACCTCTTGAACTGGGCCAATTGCCCAAAGACTATCCAAGTGGTACCCTGGGTGCGTGGTTGTGGGAAGGTTTGATTTCCCTTTTCTAATTATTGCCTGTGGGGGGTGGGGTGACTTAATTACTAGTATTTCTCCACAGCTGAGACTTCAACCCAGAGTAATTGATTCACTTGGGTAGGACAGAGATCAGTTGAATAAGCCACTTAGCCCCAGGACACCAAGCAGGTCCCCAGTTTCTCAGGCTGTAGCACTGTACGGGTCATTAGCAAAGCTCCAGAGGAAAAGGTACAGACACCAGTCCCAGATTTTGGACAAAGTGCTGGTTAATCACTACTCCTGGAGCCTCCAAGCCAACTTCTCTTTATCTGCTCATCTAGTCAATGATGTAAAATAATCATGGGGTAGAATCAGTGGAAAAATTCTGGTAACATGAATAACCAGAATAGATGAACCCCCCAAGGAAAGTTACGGCAGACACACCTGAAGATCCCATTCATAAACAGATGGCCAAGATGTCAAAAATCAAATTCAGAATTTGGATTGCAAACAAAATTAATAGAACAGGGGAAAAGTTGGAATTAGAAATTCCAGGAGCAATTCAAAAGTTGTCTCAAGAATTCACCGAATTTGAAGACAAAAATCACCAAAGATTTTGACACATTGAGACAAGAATTTGCAGCCCTCAAAGATCTGAAAAATACAGTAGACTCCTGCAGTAACAGAGTGGATCAAACAGAAGAAAGAATTTCTGACATTGACGACAAAGCTTTGAATGCTCCCAAACTCTCAAAGAGGAAAAGAAATACAAAGCAAAAAAGATCATTCTCTCAGAGAGCTCCAGGATAATTCGAAGAAAAGTAATATTTGCCTCATAGGAATCCCTGAAAGCGATGAAGTGGCTTTGCAAGGCACATAGGCTCTTCTCCATGAAATTATGAAAGAGAATTACCCAGACATGCCAAGAGATTCTGAAATTCAGATAGCAGACAATTTCAAAACCCCAGCACAACTCTACTGGAACAAGACCTCTCCCAGGCACATCATAATTAATTTCATTAAAGTTAATATGAAGGAAAAATTCTGAAAGCAGCCAGATGTAAGAAAAACATTACCTACAAAGGGAAGAATGTTAGAATAACTGCAGATCTCTCTGCTGAAACTTTTCAAGCCAGAAGAGGGTGGTCATCAACTTTTATCTCCTAAAACAAAATAATTTCAATGCAGGATCCTGTATCCAGCTAAACTGAGTTTAATTTATGATGGAGATATTAAATACTTTAATGATATTCCCATGTTGAAGAAATTTGCCATAACTAAATCACCTCACCAGGATATTCTCAGACCTACCCTACATAATGACCAATGCAATCCTCCACCACGAAAGTAAACTCCCTCAGAAACTTTTGATCAAACTCCAACTTCCACAGTGGTGAAAGGATTAAAAATGTCCACTGGAGTTTTGAAAAAGTTGATACCCCAAATTCTACCAGGCTTATCAATATTCTCCATTCATGTGAAGGGCTTAAATTGTCCTCTAAGGAGGCACAGGTTGGCTGAATGGATACAAAAACTCAGGCTAGATATCAGCTGCATACAAGAATGGCATCTTACCTTAGAAGATAAATATAAACTCAGGGTGAAGAGATGGTAATCTATATTTCAGGCAAATGGAAATCAGAAAAAAGCATGTGTTGCAATTATTATTTTTTTTTTATTAAATCATAGCTGTGTACATTAATGAATCATGGGGCACCATACACTGGTTTTATAGACCGTTAGACACATTTTCATCACACTGGTTAACATAGCATTCCTGGCATTTTCTTAGTTATTGTGTTAAGACATTTACATTCTACATTTACTAAGTTTCACATATACCCTTGTAAGATGCACTGCAGGTGTAATAACACCAATCACCCTCCCTCCGCCTACCTCCCCCATCCTCCCCTCCCTTTCCCACTTCCCCCTATTCTTAGGTTATAACTTGGTTATAGCTTTCATGTGAAAGCCATAAATTAGTTTCATAATAGGGCTGAGTACATTGGATACTTTTTCTTCCATTCTTGAGATACTTTACTAAAAAGAATATGTTCCAGCTCCATCCATGTAAACATGAAAGAGGTAAATTCTCCATCTTTCTTTAAGGCTGCATAATATTTCATGGTGTATATACCACAATTTATTAATCCATTCGTGGATCGATGGGCACTTGGACTTTTTCCATGACTTAGCAATTATGAATTGGGCTGCAATAAACATGCTGGTACAAATATCTTTGTTATGATGTGATTTTTGGTCTTCTGGGTATATGCCTAGTAGAGGAATTATAGGATTGAATGGCAGATCTATTTTTAGATCTCTAAGTGTTCTCCAAACGTCTTTCCAAAAGGAATATATTAATTTGCATTGCCACCAGCAGTGTAGAAGTGTTCCCTTTTCTCCACATCCACGCCAACATCTCTGGTCTCTTTGTGATATGGGCTAATCTTACTGGAGTTAGATGATATCTCAAAATAGTTTTAATTTGAATTACTCTGATGATTAAAGATGATGAACATTTTTGCATATGTCTGTGGGCTGTGCACCTGTCTTCTTTAGAGAAGTTTCTTTTCAAGTCCCTTGCCCAGCCTGCGATGGTATCACTTGTTCTTTTCATGCTTATACATTTGAGTTCTCTGTGGATTCTGGTTATTAAACCTTTGTCAGAGACATAACCTGCAAATGTCTTCTCCCATTCTGAGGGCTGTTTGTTTGCTTTACTTACTGTGTTCTCAGCTGTGCAGAAGCTTTTTAGTTTGAACAGGTCCCAGTAGTGTATTTTTGAAGCTCCTTCAATTGCCCGGGGGAGGTCCTCCTCATAAAAGACTTGCCCAGACTGATTTCTTCAAAGGTTTTCCCTGCACTCTCTTCTAGTATTTTTATAGTTTCATGTCTTAAATTTAAATATTTAATCCAGTGAGAGTCTCTCTTAGTTAATGGTAAAGGTGTGGGTCCAGTTTCAGACTACTAAAGGTTGCCAGCCAGTTCACCCAGCACCATTTGTTAAATAGGGAATCGTTTCTCCACTGAAAGTGTTTTTTTTTTTTTTTTTTTTGTAGAGACAAAGTCTCACTGTACTGCCCTCGGGTAGAGTGCCATGGTGTCACATGGCTCACAGCAACCTCTAACTCTCAGGCTTCCGCGATTCTCTTGCCTCAGCCTCCGGAGCAGCTGGGACTACAGGCGCCCACCACAACGCCCGGCTATTTTTTTGTTGCAGTTTGGCTGGGGCTGGGTTTGAAACCGCCAACCTCAGCATATGGGGCCAGCGCCCTACTCACTGAGCCACAGGCGCCGCCCCCCACTGAATGTTTTTAATTGGCTTGTCAAAGATCAAATAACAGTAAGTAGCTGGATTCATCTCTTGGTTCTCTATTCTATTCCAGACATCAACTTCTCTGTTTTTGTGCCAGTACCAGGCTGTTTTGATCACTATCGATTTATATTATAGTCTGAGATCTGGTAACATGTTTCCTCCTGCTTTGTTTCTATTTCTGAGTAATGTCTTGGCTGTTCGAGGTTTCTTATGATTTCATATAAAACAAAGTATTATTTTTTCAAGATCTTTAAAGTATGACAGTGGAGCTTTAATAGGGATTTCATTTAAATTGTATATTGCTTTGGGTAGTATGGATATTTTAACAATGTTGATTCTTCCCAGCCATGAGCACGGTATGTTTTTCCATTTGTTAGCATTTTCAGCTATTTCTTTGCTTACAGTTTCATAGTTCTCTTTATAGAGATCTTTCATGTCCTTTGCTAGATAAATTGCCAAATATTTAATCTTTTTTGGCATACTGTAAATGGAATAGAGTCCTTAACTGTTTCTTCAGCTTGACTATTGTTGGTACATATAAAGGCTACCGATTTATGAATGTTGATTTTGTAACCTAAGGTGCTGCTGTATTCCTTGATCACTTCTAAGAGTTTTGTAGTAGAATCCCTGGTGTTTTCCAGATATACCATCATATCATCTGCAAAGAGCAAAAGTTTTATCTCTTCTGACCCTACATGGATACCCTTGATTGCCTTTTCTTCCCTAATTGTGGTGGCTAAAACTTCCATTACAATGTTAAAAAGCAATGGAGACAATGGGCAGCCTTGTCTGGTTCCTGATCTGAGTGGAAATGATTCCAATTTAACTCCATTCAATATGATATTGGCTGTGGGTTTGCTGTAGATTGCCTCTATCAGTTTAAGAAATGTCCCTTCTATACCAATTTTCTTAAGTGTTCTGATCATGAAGGGATGTTGGATATTATCAAAAGCTTTTTCTGCATCAATTGAGAGAATCATATGGTCTTTGTTTTTTAATTGGTTTATGTGCTGAATTATACTTATAGATTTACACATATTGAACCAGCCTTGAGACCCTGGGATAAAATCGACTTGGTCATGATGTATAATTTGTTTGATTTGTTGCTGGATTCTGTTTGTTAGGATCCTGTTGAATATTTTTGCATCTAGATTCATTAGTGATATTGGTCTATACTTTTCTTTTCTTGTTGGGTCTTTTCAGTGTAATGTTTGCTTCATAGAACATGTTGGGTGGTCTTCCTTCTTTTTCGACATTTTGGAATAGGTTGAGTAATATAGCTACTAATTCCTCTTTAAAGTTTTGGTAGAATTATGACGTGAAGCCATCTGGTCCCGGGCTTTTCTTTTTAGGGAGGTTTTGTATGGTTGATGCTATTTCAGAACTTGATATGGGCCTGTTCAAACTTGTCACTTGATTCTGGCTAAGTCTTGGAAGGTGACGTGCTTCCAAGTATTGGTCAATTTGCTTCAGATTTTCATATTTCTGAGAATAAAGTTTCTTGTAGTATTCATTAAGGATTTTTTGAATTTCTGAGGAGACTGTTGTTATTTTGTCTTTGTCATTTCTGAATGCTGAGATTAGAGATTTTACTCTTTTTTTTCCTGGTTAGGTTAGCCAAAGGTTTATCTATTTTATTGACCTTTTCAAAAAACCAAATTTTGATTTATTGATCTGTTGTATAATTCTTTTGTTTTCAATTTCATTTAAGTCTGCTCTAATTTTGGTTATTTCTTGTCTTCTACTGGGTTTGGAGTTGGAATGTTCTTCCTATTCCAGTTGCTTGAGATGTCCCATTAAGTTGTTAACTTCCTCTCTTTCCGTTCTTGTGAGGAAGGCTTGCAGTGCTATAAATTTCCCTCTTAGGACTGCCTTTGCTGTATCCCAGAGGTTCTGATAATTAGTGTCTTCATTGTCATTTGGTTCCGAAAATTTGGCAATTTCCTTGCTAATCTCAACTCTGATCCAGCTTTCATTCAGCATAAGGTTATTTAACTTCCATGTTTTTGTATGAGTGTGCAGATTCCTGTTGTTACTGATTTCAACTTCTTTTCCATGGTGGTCCCAGAAGATGCAAAGAATAATTTCTATTCCTTTAAATTTACTGAGGTCAGACCTGTGACTGAAGATGTGATCAATTTTGGAGTATGTTCTGTGGGCTGATTAGAAGTATGTGTATTCAGTTTAGTTGGGATCAAATGTTCTGTAGATGTCTGGTAAATCCAAATGTTGGATGGTTAGGTTTAAATCCAAAATTACTTTTATCAGCTTCTTATTGGAGGATCAATCCTACACTGCCAAAGGAGTGTTGAAATCTCCAACTATTATGGAGCTGGAGGAAATCAAGATGCTCATGTCTGTTAGAGTGTCTCTTATAAATTGAGGTGCATTCTGGTTGGGTGCATAGATATCAATAATTGAAATCTCATCATATTGAGTATTGCCCTTAACAAATATGAAGTGACCATTCTTGTCCTTCCTTACATTTGTTGGTTTAAAACCTATTATATTTGCAAATAAAATTGCAACACCTGCTTTTTTCTGATTACCATTTGCCTGAAATATGGATGACCATCCTTTCACCCTGATTCTATATTTGTCTTTTAAGGTAAGATTTGACTCTTGTATGCAGCAAATATCTGGCCTGAGTTTTTTTTTCCAGTCAGCTAACCCATGCCCCTTTAAGAGGACAGTTTAAGCCTTTGACGTTAATGGACAATATTGATAAGTGCAGTAAAATTTTGGGTATCGAGGTTTTTGAAAGTCCAGTGGACATTTTTAATCTTTTCACCATGGTGGAAATTGGAGTTGATGAATAGTTTCAGAGTGAGTTTACTTTTGTGGTAGAGGATTAGGCTGGTCATTATGGAGGATAGGTCTGAGAATATCCTGAAGAGCTAGTTTGGTTATGGCAAATTTCTTCAACATATGAATGTCATTAAAGTATTTAATTTCTCCATCATAAATGAAACTCACTTTAGCTGGATACAAGATCTGGGGTTGAAAGTTATTTTGCTTTAGGAGATGAAAAGTCAGTGACCACCCTCTACTATTTTGAAAAGTTTCAGCAGAGATATCTGCAGTCATTCTAATATTCTTCCCTTTGTAGGTAATAGATTTCTTATGTCTGGCTCCTTTCAGAATTTTCTCCTTCATATTAACTTTAGTGACGTTAATTATGATATGCCTGGGGGATGTCTTATTCTGATTGAGTCTTGCTGGGGTTCTGAGACTGTCTGCTATCTGAGTTTCAGAATCTCTAGGCATGTCTGGAAAGTTCTCTTTCATAATTTCATGGAGAAGGGCCTCTGTGCCTTGCAAGGCTACATCATCACTTTCAGAGATTCCAATGAGGCGATATTAGCCTTTTTCGAATTATCCAGAACTTCCTGAGAGAATGATCCATTTTTGTTCTCCATTTCTCTTCTTCTTTGAGAGTTTGGGAACATTCAAACACCATGTCTTCAATGTCAGAAATCCTTTCTTCTGCTTGCTCCACTCTGTTACTGAGGGATTCTACTGTATTTTTCAGATCTTTGAGGGCTGCAAATTCTTGCTTCAGTGCGTCAAAATGTTTGGTGGTTTTGTCTTTGAATTTGTTAAATTCTTGAGACAACTTTTGAATTTCTCCTCGAATTTCTATTTCTGACTTTTGAATTGTTGCTCGAATTTCTAATTCCAGATTTTCCTCCATTTTATTAATCTTGTTTGCAATCCGAATTCTGAATTTAATTTCTGACATCTCAGCCAGCTGTTTATGAATGGGATCTTCAGTTACGTCTGCTATATCTTTCCTTGGGGGCGTTGATCTATTCTGGTTATTCCTGTTACCAGAGTTTTTCTGCTGATTCTGCCCCATGATTATTTTACACCATTTGAGTTTTTCCCTGGAGCTTTGTAAAGGACCCGGTACAGTGCTATGGCCTGAGAATATGTGAACCTGTTTGGTGTGTGGGTCTACGTGATTCTGTCTTGTTTTCAGCTGGTCTCTGTTCGACCCTAGTGAAACAGTTACTCTGCTTGAAGTCTCAGCTGTGGGGAAATACCAGCATTAAGTCACCCCGCCCTCCACAGGCAACAATTGGAAAAGGAAAATCAAAACTTCCTACAACCACACACCCAGGGCACCATCTGAATAGTCCTTGGGCGATTGGCTCAGTTCAAAAGGTCCAAATCAATTGTCTCAGTCAGCACCTGTCTCAGGTGGGAGTGTTTAAAAGGTCTCTGGCAATTGGATCACAGGGATTTGGTGACTACTCTGATTTGGCTTGCTCCAGTGCTCTGTGGAGTCAGAAGGAGCCACCCAGCAAATACATCTGTCTGGGAAGGTTGATGCCTCCTTCCCCCCTTTCACCTCTGTCACACCCAGTCATTGATAGTCCTGCAGGGCTTTGACCCAGTTGCCTGCAGTGAACCGATACTCCAGGGGTTTGTACCTGCCTGAATCACAAGGAAATCTATTTCTGCTCAGTCAGGCCGCTGTGCTCTGCCTCTATCTAGCAGGGGGAAGTGAGGCCTGACAACCTCAGGCACTTGATGGAGGCTGGGGGGGTGTTCACTCAGTTCCAGCCCCACCGCTGTTTGATGTTATTGACAGAACAGAACAGAGTAACTTTGTGGGAATTTGTTTCTGTCCCTGCTAAATTCCCTTGCAGAAGAGAAGCTGTTTTGAGCTCCCAGAGCCTGCACCTCAGGCCCTGTCTTTGCTCCTGCAGATTTGTATTTTCTTACCTGTCAGTTCTAGCCTCCTGTCTTCCTTTGTCTATTGGCTGATGATCCACTGAGGGCCGGGTGTGTCTTAGGCTCAGTAAAGCAGTCCTCTGGGTCAGCCCTGCCCTGGGAACTTCCCGGCTCTACTCATGCTTTTCTAGTTCCTTGCTCCACCCAGGTTGGTACCGCCTCATGCAAACCCTTTACTCACGGAGCCTGCATTTCTGTCCCAGATCTGTTCCATGGTGGATGCCACCTGAGTAGATGCCTGGCATCCTCTGGTTGCCCAGGGAGACAGGGGGTGTGCCTTCAGAATATCCAGGAGTAGCCCTATTGTTGCTAAAAGATGGCTGCTGCACTGTGCCTCTGGGCACTGCCACTCTGGTGTGGTTTCCTCTCAGCCAACTGTCCTCTCCTCACTCCAATGCCCCAGAGCCAGCACTGACCAGCTGCAGTTTAGACCCTGTCCACACCCCTCGAGAAATCTCCCAAAATCTGGACTCCTGGGGTACAGGCCTCCAGATCTCAGAGTGAGAGTGGAGGGGAGTGCTGGGACCTCAGAGTTGCAGGTAGAGAATATATACAGTTTTATACAGTTTTATGCCTGGTAGGAGAATGTCGAGGCACCCTAGTAGCAGAGGTAGGTCCAGTTTTTAGAGGGCCTCTCCCATGGAGTGCAGTGGGAGGACCTTTTAACTCTGCTCATTTGTTTGTGGGGCACTCCGAGCCGTTCTCATGGGGGAAAGCATGCCCATCTGCTTGGTGATGGATTTTGTACCTTTTGTTTGTATCCTTGGGGTCGCAGCTCACCTCAGCGGGGTTGATGTGCATTCTTCAACCTTCTGTCTTGGTGCAGCTCTAATCCACCAGGTTACTTGCTAAATTTATGTCCTTTAACTCTTCTTCTAGACACGAGCCTCTGTGGAGAGCTGGCTTCACTCAGCCATCTTGTCCTCACTCAACAGGTATTGCAATTCTATTTGCAGACACAATAGGCTTCAAACCAATAAAAGTAAAGAAGGATAAGAATGGTCACTTCATATTTGTTAAGGGTAATATTCAATATGATGAGATTTCAATTATTATTATTTTTTTATTGTTGGGGATTCATTGAGGGTACAATAAGCCAGGTTACACTGATTGCAATTGTTAGGTAAAGTCCCTCTTGCAATCATGTCTTGCCCCCATAAAGTGTGACACACACCAAGGCCCCATACCCCTCCCTCTGTTCCTCTTTCTGCTTTCCCCCCATAACCTTAATTGTCATTAATTGTCCTCATATAAAAATTGAGTACATAGGATTCATGCTTCTCCATTCTTGTGATGCTTTACTAAGAATAATGTCTTCCACTTCCATGCAGGTTAATACGAAGGATGTAAAGTCTCCATTTTTTTAATGCCTGAAGAGTATTCCATGGTATACATATACCACAGCTTGTTAATCCATTCCTGGGTTGGTGGGCATTTAGGCTGTTTCCACATTTTGGCGATTGTAAATTGAGCTGCAATAAACAGTCTAGTACAAGTGTCCTTATGATAAAAGGATTTCTTTCCTTCTGGGTAGATGCCCAGTAATGGGATTGCAGGATCAAATGGGAGGTCTAGCTTGAGTGCTTTGAGGTTTCTCCATACCTCCTTCCAGAAAGGTTGTACCAGTTTGCAGTCCCACCAGCAGTGTAAAAATGTTCCCTTCTCTCCACATCCACGCCAGCATCTGCAGTTTTGAGATTTTGTGATGTGGGCCATTCTCACTGGGGTTAGATAATATCAGGGTTGTTTTGATTTGCATTTCTCTAAAATATAGAGATGATGAACATTTTTTCATGTGTTTGTTAGCCATTCATCTGTCATCTTTAGAGAAAGTTCTATTCATGTCTCTTGCCCATTGATATAAGGGATTGTTGGTTTTTTTCATGTGGATTAATTTGAGTTCTCTATAGATCCTAGTTATCAAGCTTTTGTCTGATTGAAAATATGCAAATATCCTTTCCCATTGTGTAGGTTGTCTCTTTGCGTTGGTTATTTTCTCCTTAGCTGTACAGAAGCTTTTCAGTTAAATGAAGTCCCATTTGTTTATTGTTGTTGTTGCAATTGCCATGGCAGTCTTCTTCATGAAGTCTTTCCCCAGGCCAATATCTTCCAGTGTTTTTCCTATGCTTTCTTGGAGGATTTTTATTGTTTCATGCCTTAAATTTAAGTCCTTTATCCATCTTGAATCAATTTTTGTGAGTGGGGAAAGGTGTGGGTCCAGTTTCAGTCTTTTACATGTAGACATCCAGTTCTCCCAACACCATTTATTGAATAAGGAGTCTTTTCCCCAAGGTACGTTCTTGTTTGGTTTATCAAAGATTAGGTGGTTGTAAGATGTTAGTTTCATTTCTCGGTTATCAATTCCATTCCAAGTGTCTATGTCTCTGTTTTTGTGCCAGTACCATGCTGTCTTGAGCACTATGGCTTTGTAGTACAGACTAAAATCTGGTATGCTGATGCCCCCAGCTTTATTTTTATTACTAAGAACTGCCTTAGCTATACGGTGTTTTTTCTGGTTCCATACAAAACACAGAATCATTTTTACCAAATCATGAAAGTACGATGTTGGTATTTTGATAGGAAAGGCATTGAATAGGTAGATTGCTTTGGGAAGTATAGACATTTTAACAATGTTGATTCTTCCCATCCATGAGCATGGTATGTTCTTCCATTTGTTAATATCCTCTGCTATTTCCTTTCTGAGGATTTCATAGTTTTCTTTATAGAGGTCCTTCACCTCCTTCGTTAGGTATATTTCTAGGTATTTCATTTTCTTTGAAACTATGGTGAAGGGAGTTATGTCCTTAATTAGCTTCTCATCTTGATTGTTATCAAGGCTACTGACTTGTGGACATTGATTTTATATCCTGAAACATTACTGTATTTTTTGATGACTTCTAGGAGTCTTGTGGTTGAGTCTTTGGGGTTCTCTAAGTATAAGTTCACGTCGTCAGCAAAGAAGGAGAGTTTGACCTCCTCTGCTCCCATTTGGATTCCCTTTATTTCCTTGTCTTGCCTAATTGTATTGGCTAGAACTTCCAGCACTATGTTGAATAGTAAAGGTGACAGAGGACAACCTTGTCTGGTTCTAGTTCTAAGAGGAAAAGCTTTCAGTTTTACTCCATTCAGTAAAATATTGGCTGTGGGTTTGTCATAGATAGCTTCAATCAGTTTTAGAAATGTGCCACCTATGCCTATACTCTTCAGTGTTCTAATTAGAAAAGGATGCTGGATTTTATCAAATGCTTTTTCTGCATCTATTGAGAGGATCATGTGATCTTTATTTTTGCCTCTGTTAATACGGTGGATAACGTTTATGGACTTGCATATGTTAAACCAGCCTTGCATCCCTGGGATGAAGCCTACTTGATCACGATGAATGACTTTTTTGATGATAAGCTGTAATCTATTGGCTAGGATTTTGTTGAGAATTTTTGCATCTATATTCATGACTGAGATTAGTCTGCAATTCTCCTTTTTGTTTCGGTCTTTTCCTGGTTTTGGTATCAGGGTGATGTTTGCTTCATAGAATGTGTTGGGGAAGATTCCTTCTTCCTCAATTTTTTGAAATAATTTCTGCAGTACAGGAATAAGCTCTTCCTTGAAGGTTTGATAGAATTCTGGAGTGAAGCCATCTGGACCAGGGCATTTTTTTGGTTGGAAGATTTTTTATTGTTTCTTTGATCTCAGTGCTTGAAATTGGTCTGTTCAGGAGCTCTATTTCTTCCTGGCTGAGTCTAGGGAGAGGGTGTGATTCCAAATATTGATCCATTTCCTTCACAATGTCAAATTTCTGGGCATAGAGTTTCTGGTAGTATTCAGAGATGATCTCTTGTATCTCTGTGGGATCAGTTGTTATTTCCCCTTTATCATTTCTGATTGAGGTTACTAGAGATTTTACTTATCTATTTCTCGTTAGTCTGGCCAATGGTTTATCTATTTTATTTATTTTTTCAAAAAACCAACTTCTTGTTTCGTTAATTTTCTGAATGATTCTTTTGTTTTCAATTTCATTGATCTCTTATTTGATTTTGGATATTTCTTTTCTTCTACTGAGTTTAGGCTTAGATTGTTCTTCTTTTTCCAATTCCATAAGATCTCTTGTGAGATTGTTGATGCGCTCTCTTTCTGTTTTTCAAATGTAGGCATCTAAAGCGATGAATTTTCCTCTCAAAACTGCTTTTGCAGTATCCCACAGGTTTCGGTAGCTTGTGTCTTTATTGTTGTTATGCTCAAGGAAGTTAATGATTTCCTGTTTTATTTCTTCCTGCACCCATCTGTTACTCAACAGAAGATTGTTTAATTTCCATGGCTTTGTGTGGGGTCGAGCATTTCTGTTAGAGTTGAGTTCCACCTTTAGTGCCTTATGGTCTGAGAAGATACAAGGTAGAATTTCAATTTTTTTGATTCTGTTGCTGTTTGTTTTGTTTCCTAGGATATGATTGACTTTGTAGAACGTTCCATGGGGTGATGAGAAGAATGTATATTCTTTATCTTTGGGGTGGAGTGTTCTATATGCGTCTAACAAGCACAGTTGTTCCAGGGTCTCATTTAAATCTCTTATATCTTTGTTTAATTTCTGTTTAGATGATCTGTCCAGCTCTGTAAGAGGAGTGTTAAAGTCTCCGTTATTATGGTATTATCAGATATCATATTGCTCAGATTGAGTAAGGCCTGTTTCAAGAATCTGGGAGCATTTAAATTGGGTGCATATATATTTAGAATTCAAACATCTTCTTGTTGTATTTTTCCCTTGACCAATATAAAGTGACCATCTTTGTCTTTTTGGACTTTAGTTGCTTTAAATCCACATGAATCTGAAAATAAGATTGCAATTCCTCTTTTCTTCTGAATTCCATTTGCCATAAAAATTGTCTTCTAACCCTTGACTCAGAGCTTTAATTTGTCTTTTGAAGCCAGGTGTATTTCTTCCAGACAGCAAATGGATGTCTTGTGTTTTTTTAATCCAGTCAGCCAATCTATGTCTCTTCAGTGGGGAATTCAAGCCATTAACATTTATTGAGATAATTGATAAGTGTGGTAGTATTCTATTCGTCTTATTTTGTGAGAGTCCATTGCTTAGTTTTATCTTTTGCATCAGTGTGGAGGTTAGGTTCTGTCCTTTAATTTCTGAGTTCTTACTTTGCTGCTGATCCATTGTGGTGGTCAGTGTGCAGAACAGGTTGAAGTATTTCCTGTAGAGCTGGTCTTGTTGTGGCGAATTTCCTCAATGTTTGTATATCCGTAAATGATTTGATTTCTCCGTCAATTTTGAAGCTTAGCTTAGCAGGCTACAGAATGCTGGGCTGGAAATTGTTCTGTTTAAGTAGATTAAATGTAGATGACCATTGTCTTCTTGCATGGAAAAGTTTCATTAGAGAAGTCTGCGGTCACTCTGATGGATTTGCCCCTGTAGGTCAACTGGTGCTTACTCCTGGCAGCTTGCAGAATCTTTTCTTTTGTCTTGACTTTGGACAGGTTCATCACAATGTGTCTTGTAGAAGCTCGGTTAGAGTTGAGGCAACCTGGGGTCCGATATACCTCTGAAAGCAGTGTTTCAGAATCTTTGGTGATATTTGGGAAATTTTCTTTTATACTATTCTCTAGTATGGCTTCCATTCCTCTGGGGCATTCTTCTTCCCCTTCTGGAATTCCTATAACTCGTATGTTGGAACGCTTCATAGAGTCCCATAATTCTGACAGTGAACGTTCTGCTTTCTCTCTCTTCTTTTCTGCCTCTTTTACTATCTGAGTTATCTCAAGAACTTTGTTTTCTACTCTGAAATTCTTTCTTCTGCATGGTCTAACCTGTTGCTGATACTTCCCATTGCATCTTTAAGTTCCCTAATTGACTGTTCCAGTTCCTTCAGCTCTGCTATATCCTTTTTATATTCTTCATATCATTCATCTCTTATTTGATTCTGTTTTTGGATTGTCTTTTGGTCATTTTCCACTTTATTAGCAGTTTCCTTGATTGTTTCCATCATTTCTTTCATTGTTTTCAACATGTGTATTCTAAATTCCCTTTCTGTCATTTTTAACATTTCTTTATAGATGGTATCATTTGCAGTAGCTACCTCATGGTCCCTTGGCGGGGTTGTTCTGGCCTGGTTCTTCATGTTGCCTGGAGTTTTCTGCTTATTCTTCTTCATGAGTGATTTCTTTTTTCTGTTTCCTTGCCCTAATTTTCCTTTCACTTCCTCTTGCTCTTTAAGTTCTTGTGCCTGTGGACTAAGGGTTACAGGACCAGAAGGGTGAGAAGGATGAAGAGCAAAAAACAAATGAAAGAAAGGAAGACCGAGTGATAAGAAAAAAAAACCAAAAAACAGAAAAATAGAGAAAGGAGAGGGGGTGGGTAAAAGGAATACTGACAAAAATAAGAGAGGCACAGAAAGAGGGAGACAGAGCCATATAAGTGTACAGTAGGGTACTTTGACACAACCTTAAAAAAAACCCACATTGTGGGGGTTCCCAGTTGGGTGGTTCCCTTGAGGTCAGCAGCTCTTTGCTAACCTGATCAGACACAGTACCCCACCTCCACCAAGTAGAGAGGAAAGGCAAAAATGCTATAAATCAAACCAACACACGCAAACAGAAAACTTTACAGGATAAAATTAGGTGAAAAAACAAATAATAGTGGTAGAAACACTAGCAAAAATGAAGTTCTAGTTATTGAAAAGGCAGCAATGTGAAATTATAATTAAACTAGAAAAATTGAGAAAGAAAAAGGATCTGTATGGAAAAGATTGAAATTAAAAAACAAAACAACATCAACAACATCAAAATAAACAAAAAAAAACGACCAAACCAAAAAAAAAAAAAAAAACAACCAAAACCAAAGCAGTATGTATATGTTATTGAATATTGTCTGGGCAACACTTGGTCTTCTGGGGTATGAGATGTTAATCACAGTTCTGATACGACTGGAGGCTGCTGATTTCTCAAATCCCAGCAGGTAGACACCCTACATCTCTCTTCAGCCCACTTAAAAGGCACTGAGAACTTGTATACTTGCTCAGCAGAAGCTTTCCCAGGAAAGTGCTTGTCACTGGAATCACTGCTAAAGTGGCTATGCACTTACCCAGTGTGCCAAAACCGGTCTCACTCTGCCCCTGAGGGTTAGGGCTGCAAGGCAGCTCAGACCCCACCCTTAGGCTACTTGCTTGCTGGGTTACCAGCTCCCACCCAATTCTAGCTCTGCGACCCTGAGGGTGGAGCTTGCCGGGGCAGATCACAATGGCTCCCTGTGACTCACAGCCAAACAGTATTAGCTCCGTCTGGCTCAGCGGCTCAGCCTGGGGCCCTAGACAACAGCCAAAGTTCTCTGCACTCCCGCTCAGGCTCTCCCCAAGGCAGTTCAACTGAGTGCCAATTCCAAAGACAGCAAAACAGTTCACAGGTAAGGCCTTTCTGGTTTGCAGTCTCGCTGCTACTGAACTTACAGTTGCGGGCGGGTTTAGACGGATTGAACACACGTGACCACTTGCCATTTTTCCGCTGTTTTAGTCCTCCTCTTGGGGTCCAGAAGTCTCTCGCTGACTCCCTGTATCCTCACAGGGGTGATGATAGGCAGATCCCACCAGCCAGAGATGCCTGGAGTCCTATCTCCCAAGACTCATGGTGCCCAGATGCAAGGAAGCTGTTACTCAGCTGCCATCTTGCTCCGCCTCTGAGATTTCAATTATTAATATTTATGCATACAACCAATGTGCCTCAATTTATAATAGAAACTCTAACAAACATGAGCAACTTGATTTCCTCCAGCTCCATAATAGTCAGAGATTTTATCACTCCTTTGTCAGTGTTGGATAGCTTCTCCAATAAGAAGCTGAGCAAAGAAATTTTAGATTTAAAGTTAACCATTCAACATTTGGATTTAGCAGACATGTATAGAATATTTCATCCCAACAAAACTGAATACACATCTCATCAGTGCAAGGAATATATTCCAAAATTGAGCACATCTTAGGTTGCAAGTCTAACCTCAGTAAATTTAAAGGAATAGAAATTATTCCTTCCATCTTCTGGAACCACCATGGAACAAAAGTTGAACTCAGTAACAACAGTAATCTGCAAACTCATATAAAAACATGGAAGTTAAATAACCTTGTGCAGAATGATAGCTGGGTCATAGACGCGATTGAGAAGGAAAGTACCAAAGTTTTAGAACAAAACAACAATGAAGACACGAATTTTAGAACCTCTGGGATACTGCAAAGGCAGTCCTAAGAGGGAAATTTATAGCACTGCCAGCCTTCCTCAAGAGAATGGAAAGAGAAGACGTTAACAGCTTAATGGGACATCTCAAGTAACTGGAAAAGGAAGAACGTTCCAATCCAAAACTCAGCAAAAGAAGAAATAAGCAAAATTAGAGGAGAATTAAATGAAATTGGAAACAAAAGGATTATACAACAGATCAATAAATCAAGAAGTTGGTTTTTTGAAAAGATCAATAAAATAGATAAAAATTTGGCTAACATATCCAGGAAAAAAAGAGAAAAATCTCTAATTACATCGATCAGAAATGACAAAGATGAAATAACACAAGACTCCTAATAAATACAAAAAATCATTAATGAATATTACAAGAAACGTTATTCTCAGAAATATGAAAACCTGAAGGAAATTGACCAATACTTGGAAGCACATCACCTTCCATGACATAGCCAGAATCAAGTGGAAACTCTGAACTGGCCTATATGAAATTCTGAAATAGCATCAACTATACAAAATCTCCCTAAAAAGAAAAGCCCGGGACCAGATGGTTTCACGTCTGAATTCTACCAAACCTTTAAAGAAGATCTAGTACCTATATTACTCAACATTTCCCAAAATACAGAAAAAGAAGAAGACTACCCAACACATTCTATGAAGCAAACATCACCCTGATCCCCAAACCAGGAAAAGACCCAACAAGAAAAGAAAATTATAGACCAATATCACTAAGAACATTGATGCAAAAATATTCAACAAGATCCTAACAAACAGAATCCAGCAACACATCAAACATATACATCATGACCAAGTGAGTTTTATCCCAGGGTCTCAAGGCTGGTTCAACATACATAAATGTATAATTATAATTTATCACATAAACAAATTAAAAAACAAAGACCATATGATTCTCTCAATTGATGCAGAAAAAGCTTTTGATAATATCCAGCATCCCTTCATGATCAGAACACTTAAGAAAATGGGTATAGAAGGGACATTTCTTAAACTGATAGAGGCCTTCTACAGCAAACCCACAGCCAATATCATATTGAATGGAGTTAAACTGAAATTATTTCCACTCAGATCAGGAACCAGGCAAGGTTGCCCATTATCTCCACTGCTCTTTAACATTGTAATGGAAGGTTTAGCCATCGCAATTAGGGAAGAAAAGGTGATCAAGGCTATCCATGTAGGGTCAGAAGAGATCAAACTTTTGCTCTTCGCATATTATATGATTGTATATATGGGAACATCAGGGATTCTGCTACAAAACTCTTAGAAGTGATCAAGGAATACAGCATCGTCTCAGGTTACAAAATCAACATTCATAAATTGGTAGCCTTTATATACACCAACAACTGTTAAGCTGAAAAAACAGTCAAGGACTATATTCCATTCACAGTAGTGCCAAAGAAGATGAAATAATTGGGAGTTTATCTAACAAAGGACGTGAAAGATCTCTATAAAGAGAACTATGGGGCGGCGCCTGTGGCTCAAGGAGTTGGGCGCCGGTCCCATACGCCGGAGGTGGTGGGTTCAAAACCCAGCCCCAACCAAAAACGACAAAAAAAAAAGAGAACTATGAAACTCTAAGAAAAGAAATAGCTGAAAATGTTAACAAATGGGAAAACATACCATGCTTATGGCTGGGAAGAATCAACATTGTTAAAATGTCCATACTACCCAAAGCAATATACAATTTTAATGCAATCCCTGTTAAAGTTCCACTGTCGTACTTTAAATATCTTGAAAAAATAATACTTCATTTTATATAGAATCAGAAAAAAACTCAAATAGCCAAGACATTACTCAGAAATAAAAACAAAGCAGGAGGAATCATGCTACCAGACCTCAGACTATAATATAAATCGATAGTGATGAAAACAGTCTGGTACTGGCACAAAAACACAGAGGCAGATGTATGGAACAGAATAGAGAACCAAGAGATGAACCCAGCTACTTACCATTATTTGATTTTTGACAAGCCAATTAAAAACATTCAGTGGGGAAGAGATTCCCTATTTAAAAAATGGTGCTTTGTGAACTGGCTGGTGACCTGTAGAAACTGAAACTTGACCCAAACCTTTCACCATTAACTAAGATAGACTCTCACTGGATTAAAGACTTAAACTTAAGGCATGAAAATATAAAAATACTAGAAGAAATTGTAGGGAAAACTCTTGAAGGAATTGGCCTGGGCAAATATTTTATGAGGAGGACCCCCTGAGCAATTGAAGCAGCATCAAAAATACACTACTAGACCTGATCAAACTAAAAAGCTTCTGCAAAGCCAAGAACACAGTAATTAAAGCAAGCAGACAGCCCTCAGAATGGGAGAAGATATTTGTAGGTTATGTCTCCGACAAGGGTTGAAAAATCAGAATACACAGAGAACTCAAACATGTTAGCAAGAAAAGAACAAGTGAGGCCATCTCAGTGTGGGTGAGGGACTTGAAGAGAAACTTCTCTGAAGAAGACAGGTGCATGGCCTACAGACCTATGAAAAATTGCTCATCGTCCTTAATCATCAGAGAAATGCAAATTGAAACTACTTTGAGATATCATGTAACTCCAGTAAGATTAGCCCACATCACAAAATCCCAAAACCAGAGATGTTGGCATGGATGTGTAGAAAAGGGAACACTTCTACACTGCTGGTGGGAATGCAAACTAATACGGTCCTTTTGGAAAGATGTTTGGAGAACACTTAGAGATCTAAAAATAGATCTGCCATTTGATCCTACAATTCCTCTCCTAGGTATATACCCAGAAGACCAAAAATTACATTATAACAATGATATTTGTACCAGAATGTTCATGGCAGCCCAATTCATAATTGCTAAGTCATGGAAGAATCCCAAGTACCCATCGATCCACGAATGGATTAATAAATTGTGGTATATGCACACCATGGAATATTATGCAGCCTTAAAGAAAGGTGGAGACTTTACCTCTTTCATGTTTCATGAGTGGAGTTGGAACATATTCTTCTTAGTAAAGTATCTCAAGAATGGAAGAAAAAGTATCCAATGTACTCAGCCCTACTATGAAACTAATTTATGGCTTTCATGTGAAAGCTATAACCCAATTATAACCTAAGTATATGGGGAAAAGGGAAAGGGAGGGGAGGGGAGGGGAAAGGATGGGCGGAGGGAGGGTGATTGGTGGGACCACACCTATGGTTCATCTTACAAGGGTACATGTGAAACTTACTATATGTAGAATATAAATGTCTTAACACAATAACTAAGAAAATGCCAGATGGCTATATTAACCAGTGTGATGAAAATATGTCAAATAGGACATAAAACCAGTGTATGGTGTCCCATGATTGCATTAATGTACACAGCTATGATTTTATAATAAAAAAATTTAAAAAAAGAGAAATGTTAGAAATGACAGAAAGATAATTTAGAATACAGATGATGAAAACAATGAAGGAAATGATGGAAATAATGAAGGAAATTGCTGATGAAGTGGAAAATAACCAAAAGGAAATCCAAAAACAGAATCAAATAAGAGATGAATGATATGAAGAATATAGAAAGGATATAGCAGAGCTGAAGGAACTGAAGCAGTCAATTAGGGAACTTAAAGATGCAATACTACTCTGGTAGTATTAAGAATATACCTAACAAAAGAGGTGAAGGACATCTATAAAGAAAATTTTGAAACCCTAAGAAAGGAAATAGCAGAAGATATTAATAAATGGAAGAACATACCATGCTCATGGCTGGGAAGAATCAACATTGTTAAAATGTCTATACTTCCCAAACCAATCTACCCATTCAATGCCATTCCTATTAAAATACAAACATTGTACTTTCAAGA